>NC_092635.1:47413865-47573851 GCF_039555335.1 Amphiura filiformis | reverse complement strand
TACATAGCATCAAGTCAGGTTTCATACTCAAAGGGTAACAGTACGGGAAGATTACAGTGGTTTGTTGCCAGCGGAAGAACCCGAACGATTACAATACCTAGCTGGGGGTGTAAACCCCCCCAGCTAGGTAAATACCAGCGTGAAGCGTTAAGGCTGTTACAGTTAAATTACATACCCATTGGCTGTTCCATTTAATTTACATACCTCTTCTGAAATGGCCCCAAAAAAAGGCTGTTCCGTATAATTTACATACTCCCCTCTGAAATGGCTGTTCCATTTAATTTGCATACCCCTCTGGAATAGTTTCCCTCTAATCATATTGCATAGCCTCACTGTGAGTACGAGATACTGAATGGCAACAGCAACCTATGGAGAGTAAGAGAGACGACTTCTGGAGGGGACTTTTTACAATTTCTTTATTTTAAATGCTACGACAGTGCAACCTACATTCAATTAAAGCCAGGACTTGGACTTTCACTTTTTACACATTTTCTGCCCAATTGGGCGACTTTTTTACAATTTATTTATTTTAAGTCCTCAGCAAATAAGGACTGTAAGTTTGGGTACACCGATAACATGTGGGGTATTTTGTGTACAAATATATAGCCTTCTAGTCCTTGGCCTCTCTCTTCTTCTCCTCCTCCATCAAACACATTATTCTGACAAGGCTAGCGCTAAAACTACATAGTAGTTCTAGGGCCCATATGTGGTACACTTATGGGCCCTAATCCCCACAGATGTGCCTTTGCCCATCTCGGCCCCAGAGGTCAAGGTCACGGCCCCAGGGGCCCAAAATGTAAAAAAAACACAAACCATGCCATTTCTCATCAGATGAAGCAGCCTCAGGGCCCTGAGTTGGTATACTGATAGCCCTAGGGGTACTCTATAAATACAAGTATACATGAGCCCCACTTGTTATATATTATGGGCCCCAGAGCCCCAAATGTTAAAAAAAAAGGGGCAACAGATTGACAAGGCTAGCTCTAAAGCTACAATCGCACTAGGGCTTATATGTGGCACATGTATGAGGCCTAAATTGTAGATGTGCCTTTTGCCCATTTTGGCCCTAGAGGTTCAAGGCAAATAAAAGTAGCTACAGGGTTTAGATTTGCACACTAATAGGTCTTCAGCATTGTATTGTTATATGTATATATGAGCCCCACGTGTCACACAATATGGGCCCAGGGCCCCAAACGCTAAAACATAGGGCCGGCCGTTACTCAGTAAATAAAGCAGCTACAATGCCCAACTTCAGTCTACTGATAGAGCTAGAGAATTATACTTAAACATATGTACAGGAGCCCCATAAGTCATATATATGGGGCCCCAGGGCCCCAAATGTTAAAACAAAGGGCCGGCCGTTTCTCATCAAATAAAGCAGCTTTAGGGCTCAGAGTTAGTACACAGATTGCACCTGAAAATCACATTGTTATATGTACTTCAGAGCCCCATATATCACATTATATGGGCCCCAGGGCCCCAAACGCTAAATCATAGGGCCGGCTGTTACTCAGTAAATAAAGCAGCTACAGGGTTCAGATTTGGTACACTAAACGGTCTTTAGCATTATATTGTTATATGTGTATATGAGCCCCATGTGTCACACAATATGGGCCTCAGGGCCCCAAACCCTAAAAAACATAGGGCTGGCTGTTACTCAGTAAATAAAGGAGCCACAATGCCCAGCTTTAGTCTACTGATAGAACTAGAGAATTATACGTCAACATATGTACATGACCCTCATAAGTCAAATATAATGGGCCCCAGGGCCCCAAATGTTAAAACAAAGGGCCAGCTGTTTGTCATCATATAAAGCAGCTTTAGGGCTCATAGTTTGTACACAGATTGCACCTGAGAATTACATTGTTATATATTCATATGAGCCCCATATATCACATAATATGGGCCCCAGGGCCCAAAACGTTAAAACATAGGGCCAGCCATTACTCGGTAAATAAAGCATCTACAGTGCCCAGCTTGAGTCGCCTGATAGCACTAGAGAATTATACTTCAACATATGTACATGAACCTCATAAGGCAAATATAATGGGCCCCAGGGCCCCAAATGTTAAAACAAAGGGCCAGCCGTTTCTCATCAAATAAAGCAGCTTCCGTACTATAATATAATAATTGGAAATACCAGCGTGAAGCGTTAAGGCTGTTCCAGTTAAATTACATACCCATTGGCTGTTCCATTTAATTTACATACTCCCTCTGAAATGGCCCCAAAAAGGCTGTTCCGTTCAATTTACATACTCCCTCTGAAATGGCTGTTCCATTTAATATACATACTCCCGCTGGAATAGTTTCCCCCCAGATTGAGCCTCGCTGTCAGTAAGAGAGACTGACAACAGCAACCCATGGAGAGTAAGAGAGACGACTCTGGGAGGGACTTTTTACAATGTCTTTATTTTAAGTGCTAGGACAGTAACCTACATTCAATGAAAGATTGTGACTTGACTTTCACTTTTTACACATTTTCTGCATAATTGGGCGACTTTTTACACTTTTATTTTAAGTCCTCAGCAAATAAGGACTGTAAGTTTGGGTACACCGATAACATATAGCCGTATTTGTGTACAAATATATAGCCTTCTAGTTCTTCCTCTGTTCCAGGTCAATAGTAAAATCCACGAAGTTCCTGCAACGATGAAGTACGCCATTGCTATCTTCTTCTGCGTTATTGCTGTGTACGCAGCGAATGTACCAATTGCTGAAGATGAGGATATGGTAAATATTTTAAATGAATGAATGATTAATTAATTAATTAATTATGATTAATTAGACAAGTTTTTTTTTATGGAAGAATTGTTCTTATGAATTAATTAATTAATTAATAATATCGAGTAATTTTTCTTTAGAGTGAGTGGTTGCATAGATGTTATACTTTAATTTTATATACGAAGCAGGTAATGGTGAGTCCAGTGAAAAGAGACAGACGAAGACAACCGTTTGACTCTTATGGTTTATGTAATGCTCAGGTGTACAATGCGGTGATTTTTATCACTTGTTACAGTGCATTTGTATTGTTGATTTAATAGCCTGCTGTTTTTTGTATGTTTTACACTTTTTGCGTTTTGGAATTGCTAATCGAAATTTACCTTCTCAAATGCCTAGTTATTTTCCCCTCCGCTTTCTAACTGTGTTAAGGTGGTATTTGAGGCATTATGAAAGTGCTCTAAGCATGTTTTAAACAAATTAATTGAGTAGAGCAAAGCACGCTTATCAATATGCTTTTTGTTTGAAGCAAATCGGACATACAGTTTTCAAATTATATCAATCTATATTTTCTTTGTATCTTATTGTTTTTATCAATAATCAATCAAATTAATGAGCTAAAATGGCTCGAGAAGCTCAATAACATGTTATTTTTGCCAATGTTTTGCTAAAAATTTATGCGTAAATGTTCAGGATACTTTTATTTTGCATACTTTGCCTTAAAACGAGTTCAAAGTGTTTTTAATACATTCTAATGTATTATTTAGTGAAACCGCCCCCTAATTTGCATATTTGCATAATTAATTAGCATCTATGCAATTTAGCACATTCTCGCATGTGCATTGTGCAGCCTATGATATAATACTTTAGCTCTCCTGCAATATTTCGTATTTGACACATAGTACAATATGCAGTTTCTCACTTCTTTTTTTGTTTTCAGAATTACTTGGCTGGCGATTTGAAGTTGCTTGATTCTAACTGCTCTTGTAGCTCAATCTCATATAACTGCCAATGTTCAATAACATGTGATTTGCGGGATTTGCCTATCGCTAAGTGTGCCTGTGATTATCCAAAGTGTTGTTGCTTTTGTGAAATGAGTTCCAGTGATTTTTTTAATGAAGCTGCTATCGTGTAGCTAATTTCGGAATTTACATCGAACCAGCAGCGAGACCGGCAGCTGAATCAATAAAAAAAATGTCTAGGAAAATGATTAACTTTTGGAAGAACTTGGTCACCAGCCCTTGATTTTTTCAATTGTTTAAATTATATTATATTATTCGGGCTTAAATTACGTATTTCATCTTCTTATTCATACACAGGATTCATAATCATTCATAGTAATAGGATATAATGTGATGTATTGATTGATAATTTAAGGCATTATGCTACCTTAAGGTTTTCAGAAATTCTTCTTGACAGATTAAATTTTTCTCACTGTCCCCTGAAATGAATTGTTTTAATAAGTGTCTATTATACAGACAAAGGCAAAATAATGGAGAATCAGTTACATCAGATGACCTTGTGCAGTCCAGCTTTCCAGAAAGTGACCTTTCGCTTGGCTGTCAAATGTTGACAGTTGGTAACAGGTGTCATACTCAAAGGTCTTCTGGGCCATATGGTTAACACTGGTTAAGTTACTTCCACCTTATCGCCAAATTAATTTCTTTTTTGATATTTATTCGCCAAAAGTCTTATAAAAATCAGAATTTTTGTGCTGTGTTCATTATTATGTTTTACATGCAAAGAGTTTTAAGAGCTAATAATATACATGAGTCATAGAGTCATGATTTTTAGAGCCCTGCGTGGTATAGATTTGACACTTCGAGTTATCGAAAGAGAACCATTATAAAAACGTTCATTCTTCAGTAATTGAAACTTAGTAATTAGGGCCGATTAATATGGATCAAACTGCTTCTGCTATATCAAAGATGGGTTGAAAATTCAAACCAGAAAACAGCACACGAACAATAGAAAACAAAAGATTCTAAAGATTCTTCAAAGGTAGAAAGTAGCTGTTATCATGCTCGTACTTAAGTTATAAGTGTATACATGAAATCAGTATATCCCCAGCAAACACAAAAACGTTTTTAAAACGCTTTAAATAAGTTATATTCTGGGTTTTGGTTTAGGTAAAAACGTTTTAATAACATTAAAATGTCGGGTTATATAAAGGTCATGAAATCGTTTTAAAACGTTTTGTATGAAAACACACTACAACAATATTTTTCAAATGTTTTCGAAATGTCATTGTAAACTATTTTTGCAAACATTTTGGCCAAATATTTTGTCAACACTTAAATAACATTATGTTAAAATATTTGCACCCAGCAAACACAGAAATGTTCTTAAAATGTTCTTTTACAAAACGTTTCAATAACATTTAAATGTCGGGTTATATAAAGGTCGTGAAAACATTTTAAAAACGTTATTGTAAATATTTTGGGCAAACATTTTTTGCAAAATATTTTTCAACCCCAAAATAACATTCTGTTTAGAATGATTTGTACCAAGTTTTCAAAAATGTTTGTGGAATGTTATTAAAACGTTTTATACCCTTTATATAACCCGACATTTAAATGTTTTCTGTAAAACATTTGTGTTTGCTGTGCAGTAAATTACCAACAAATGTTATTTAATGTTATGAAAACGTTTTATACCATTAATGTACCCTTTATATAACCCGATATTTAAACGTTTTCTGACAACCTTTTGCGAATGATGTCGAAAACTTTTTGTGTTTGCTGGGTCTGCTACAAGAGTTATGTAGTAATTGGATGGTCAATGAATAAATTCATGTGATAATTTCCATCAACTTCGATTTATCTTTTCTTACTTTGGTTGTATCATTTTGGTGTGTCCCAATGCATGGCGAATGAAAGTAACATGAGTGAGGCACAGTGTCATCGCCGCGATATCTTCATGGCAGAAATCGCCATGGTAGGTTGAATCCACCGCCACGCATGGCCATTTTGTTCCGACCTGTTTAATAGTGTTGAGACGTATAATGGGCCGAAGGACATCTGACTAAGGCTACTGACCTCGTTGTGTGTGAGCATAGATTATCAAAATCTATGGTGTGAGTTAGCATGGTACGCCATAGGTCACTGCTTTTAGACTACCTCCACGATTGACCTATACACTGCGCTATATAATTCGGCACATATAAAATCAGAATTATTGTCAGCTTTTGAGTACAAGACGCAAGTTTCTTCCTCAAAACGCTAGCTAACGACTATCATATCTGTTCAACATGTATATTCAAGTGCAAGGAACCACATCTGGCTTCTTTATACAAAAGCATTTACGGATATATTCATAATTTTCACCCTGGTATCCAAAGATTTTCGTCTGAATATCAAAATCGTGCATAGCACATTCACGTTTATCGATCCCGGGTATTTATTTTAGTATCTCTGCTGTACCAAGTAATTATTAGTCAGGCGATGTCGGTGTGTGAGGTTGCGATCCTCCATACTTCTTGCGCCTAACGACCGTTCATTCGTCCGTACAATTGTACGTACGTACCGCATGAGGCTGCATGTCTCCTTTTTATTCTACAAAATACACTCAGGATACAGAAGTGCTTATTTTATAAGTATAGTACCCTCCATGCTGTTAGTGTCGTTACATTGAGGTTTGGTTCACTTTGTTTTCATGCCCTGCGGGGCTCTTCTATATTGAAACTCCATTAGTGGCAAGTTTTTACTATGGAAGTCGGCGGCCTTAGCCCTATCGGGCTTGCGGCCTTCATGTATTTAAAGCCCTGTCGGGCTGGGTGCCCGTCACCCATTTCATACTTTTACCAGGGATTCCCTCATGCTCCAGGCCCTGCCCTCTATCTGGGGCTAATCAGGGAACTTATTACTATTCGGGAAGGGCGAGGGACAAAGAGTCACGCAACGTCACCATTCCAAAGTGGTATATCATATCTAAGATATGAATTGACATACCGGTAGGCCAGTCCTTCCTGTCATAGGCGCCAATTTGGATATTATTCATGTGTTGTGATACTTTTGTTTAATTTTAAGAGATGATACAATACATTCTATAGTAAATCAGTGAAACGCGTTGATCAGTGTTACGAACAAAGATAAATAATCAAATTAAATAAACATTGATCAGGGCACATCACATCAGAGACGATGGCCCAGGGGACGATGGGATCAACGGATCTTGGAAGCAATAGTTTCAAATTATTTCACTCATGTTCAATATAGTTGTTATGTGGTCATACTATAAATCATTATAGGCCTAATCATGTTCATATAGGCTTACCTCAGTGTCCAAATCGAAATGTACTAGAAACGTTACAATCAACAAAATGGCCGTGTTCAGTGTTCATCTTCATCTCTTTCCAGCAATGTGACCCCAGACAAACAAGTATGAATGTGACCTAGAATGCTGCCCTCAGTCGTCAACCGTCTGGATTGACGACTGAGAAAACTACGTGGAAAAAAAGTGACGGATTTTGCAACAGGATTCCTGTGGCATAGAGCATGCGCAGTTGTGTCCAAATTGAACTTTTGACCGAGCTTGTTGTTTTAAGAACTTCAGAGCGTGATCTTTTCACAAACGGCGCGGTACAGCGACGCGGTACACAAGCGCCGCTAGTCAGTCGCTACGGCGCACAACCAAAGTCGCATGCTCGCATTTAATATTTTCAGAAGTCCGTCACGATATGGACTGTAAGACAATCAGTCGTCACTACGAAGCAGTAACACTCCCTCATTTCAAATCTTTAGTTTTGGTTTCTCTTTGTTCAGAAACCAAAAATCAAGGGATTAAAAAGTAGAGCTGATCTGGTCTGCAATCATAACACTATTATGCTGGGAGGACACAGTACAGGGTATATAACCAGAAGTATACAATAGCCTATTGTGCTAACATAATTATTATCATGATTGATATCGGAAATCTATCCCGCGGACGACAGTTGATGCTCTCCGTCGAAGGCAGGTGGCATATTACACTCACGAGTTCTAGGCCTAGAAATCATATATACATGCGCGTAAGGATGGGGCGGGGTGGGGGATTTGTTTGTTTGTATGAAACATAAACGATGCATGGAGATGATTTGATTATGAATTAGTTTATTATCCCGGAAGCACAACCCATACCTCTTTAAGAGGGGCTCCCTCCTATATAACCCTAAATTACCCCTTTCCCCTCCTCCTCCCCTACATTCGATATCTTCATCTCGAGCTCTCCTCCCCCTTCTCTTTCACTTCCAATGCTCTCTCTCATCTGTTTCTCTCTCTCCCGGCCCATATCCCCCTTGCCCTCCAACCACCCCCCCCCACACACACACACACCACAATCTCTTCTCCCTCTATCTTCTACTTTTTGCAGTAAAAATTGCTTCAGTAAAAGTCATTAGGTTATTAGAGGTCATATAATAGCCTTCCATCGATTCTGGTACATGGGATTAAGGACATGAATCGATTTTGTTTATAGCACCTATACAATTACAATAGTGGCCCTTTTGTAATGTCGAATGCAAATATTTCGATGGTCTATATTTTTTCACAGGTGAATTAGCCTAGGCTTATTCGGTTTTGTAAACCACGTCTTTCAATGTAGATTACCATGCTCAATATTGCACTGCGAAATTTAAACATTTCTTTTGTATACTTAGAGTAGGTAACTTCAAATCAAATAATTTTACGATTCACACCACTTATAAGAAACTGAAACCAAAACCGAAACTGACTGACACAAATGTTCGGTTTTAAACAAACGGTAGAAACAATGAGTTCGATATCTTATGATTCAAGTGGTTAGGCAGGACAATAGGAAACCACGTGACCAAAACCAAAACCAAAACTAAAACTAAACATTTGAAATGAGGCACTGTACATGCGGAGTGTGGACGGCTGATTGGAATTAGTCTAAATGTGACCTTGGAGAAGATTGACGAATGAGGGCAGCAGTCTAGGTCCCTACATTGCCCTTAGGCTGAGTTCACATAGGAGTGTACTATATACGGTATTCGCTATACGCTATACGCTATTGATTCGATCAGGCGTGTATAGGTCAGTTTTAAAACTGAACCTTCGTCTAAGCAAATGCTTGTAACTTTACTTCTTCAGGTCACATTGCATTCAATGAGGTGTCAGAATGTGCAGAATTATATAGTGCATCTATTAAAAATAATAATTTACCCACATATGGTTTAGTTTTAAAATTAGGACGGTATACGCTGCACTAAAATCGAACGCGCAGGATTCCCACTATACCATACTATATGCAGATATACGGCCTTTTGAATAGTGCCCTCTTATGTGACCCGGTATTATGAAATTGATACCTTGTTCGATTTAAGCTATACGCATGCCCAGGGGGGTGGCAAGGGGGTAGAGTCCCCCCCCCCCCCCCATGAAAGAAAAAAAGTGCCCCTCTGACAAAAAACGAAAGAGAAAATCTGGAGGGCAAAGGAAAAGAAAAGGGGCAAGGAGCTCCTTTTCCACCAAAATTCGCCCCGATCATGGGCCAAAATAGTATAAAATATACATTTTTTGCGCGCTGCGCACATTGTCATAATAAAGCCCTTTTCATCCCGATCAAGGGCGAAAATAGTGTAAAATACAATTTTTTTGCGTGCTACACACGCATATCATCCCAATAAAGCCTCTCTAAAAAACAAAATCGGTATATGTATTGTGTGATGCAACTGGAATTTTTTCGTCTCTGCCCAAAATTTTATTTTGCCCCTCCTGACCAAGAAAGCTGGCTACGCCCCTGCGCATGCATCTGCAAAACGTGCACCGTATACCCGAATAGTATACTTCTATGTGAACGCAGCCTTATGAACTCTCAACCTTCTGAGCTAATTAATAGTTTAAGGCCAGAGTAAGGGGAGACACATTCGTCCACACCTGAGATTTCTTGATATTTATCAACACTAAGATGTATTCTTTCACTTGAAACTGATAAAAATACAACTTCCTAATATTTACTTGTATTTTTGCCTGATTTATTTCACTCTTTTCAACTCTAAAAAGTCACATGGCTCAAGACAGCTTAGTAAATTGGCGGGAAATAATGAGTCGGCAATGCGCGAATGCGAAATATTGTGATTACGTGCGTGATGCGTGTCGCGTGACGCGGCGCAACTCTGCGGGTATGTCCAACGCAGTCAAGGCGCATTCGGTATGTTGTTAACGCCAGCAAATGTGATGTAAACAAAACAAAAATTTGCAGTAAAAAAGCCACTTAGATTTTTTTATTATTTTGGATTTAGGCGCACTAAAACAGACATTATAGATTCATTGGTGCAAAAAGATGCATATTTAGACCATACACCAGATACAGCTTTTGCAAGCGTGAAAGTCTTGCCGTTTTAAAATATAAGGACGTTTTGTGCATAATTTTGACATTTTTTTACTAAAACGTCGATTTCTCAGAGTTCATTTTCAACAATATTGTACGATTTTTGTGACAAGATAACTCAAAAATATGCAAGCAAAAGGTAAACCTTTTGCACTATCGTTTAGAGCACATCAAAGTCTAGGGAAGGTTTTCTCATTTTTTCAAAATATTTGTTTTGAACAAAAATACACACCATTATGTGCAATTTTTAGCTTAATAGAGTGACAAAATTGCTTTTTTCACATTTTTCGAAATAATTAAAAAAATAAGACGAATTTCAAAAAAATAAAAAACCTTCCCTAAGTTCATGTCTCTTCTTCGTGAAAAACTAACTAATGTTTTTTACTCCGTACGGATTTTTTTTAAGTTGTCACAAAAAATTGGGGTAAAAAGTGCATTTTGTGATTTTTTCAAAAACTCAAGATTTTTGAACAAATCTGACGTCACCATGGGATTCCTTGACTCATTTACTTTCCAAAAATGTAGAGTTTTATATACTTTGGACATACAATTCAAAAATAATGATGCTCAAAAAGGTCTGTGTTCTCTTCCATTACTTTGCCCTTAAGGGATGTAGCAATTTTGAGGGAATTTGAGGAAAAATATGAGAAATCTGCAATATTTGCTATGAATTTTAGCCTAGAAATATTTATCACAGGTGCAAATTCATGGTACACATGAAAAAGGGAAGTCTTTAGATTAGTATTTTAGCATACTTAATTTTGTTAACTGGTAGGAAATTCTTCAAATAGGCTTGTACAATAAACGATGCATTTCAGCCCGCACACCCATTTTTTTCATAACGGGTGCACACCAGTAAATAGCTCCCATTGACTTTCTGTACAAACAGGGCCCAGGAAAACATCATTTTCTTGACTCCAGAACGACTCAGTTCTTCAAAACTTACCTTTTCTGCAAGTCGAAGGTCAGATGAAGTCATCTATTTTAGAAATTATATACGGAGTCCAGCATTTTTTTCCAGAAAAAAGCCGACTAGATCACCCTATAGCCAATACAGCGTACGCCACCTTACAAATAGCTTGGTGTTTCTGAAATGTAATACATTTTGAAAGTTTAGCCAAATTGTAATAAAAAGTCAGATCCTGCTCATTTTTCACAGACAATCTATTTCCCAGGCCTAAATGAGGATTAAATATGAATCAGGGCCTAATAGTTGGGTTTTAAGCCTTTTCTGATGGATTTAATTTAGTCGTATTGCACGAATCCTCGTTTTAAACACTGATTTTTTTTCTCCCAGGGTGTAGGAGACTTGTATTTACTGGTGTGCACTCTAACAGGCCCAAAGTTTACTTACACTGCAGCGCTGGCAACACAATAAATTCTGTAAAACCTTGACGAAATGAAAAGTCATGAAAGCGTTCCGCTTGGTTTATTGCATACCGAACAGAGGGACAGGTCTCTAGTTAGATTCCACAAACATTCATACATTGCCCCGTGGTACCTTACGGAGGCCAGAATTAAAAACCTCGCGTCGAGGTTTTGCCAAGTTTTAAAAATAACGGTTACTTAATGAAATGACGGTTAGTTCATGAAAAAGAAGAAGTGAAATTTAGCAAAACGCGACGAGGTTTATTTGCCCGTAAGAGAGCTCTATTGTTCCGCTATTGTATCCGCTATTGTATCCACTATTGTATTCTATTCATAAACATGATAAAAGCTACTGCAAGAATCGCGGCAATCCCTGATATCGCTGGTGTCTACCGCCGGCGTTTCGCATTTATTGACATTCAAAATGATCCCATACTCTTACATTTATAGTCTTATTCTCGCTTTTTATATAATATTCAAAAATATAGAATCTATAGAGGCATTGCATGTGACGTATCATCCCGTAAATATGGCAGACCACTCAAATGCATTCAACAAAAGCATGATTGCAATCTACCGTGACAGTTCGTCTCACACACATAACCCTGCACAAATAGGTTGATGACAACATTTGATTGAATGGACTGTACTCCGCCATAACTACGGTGAAGGACACCGGTTCAAATCCTTTGTTTGGAGCCAATCAATAATTTCATGCAGGGCCTCTATACGCTGGCGAAGTTACGTAATAATCGGATTAACTACCATAGCAATAGGTGAAAACAATTTTTGAATATACCGCGCTGCACTGATACATTCACGCGGTACCTCTGCATTGAACCATATCATGTTGATCACTTGCACCTGTAAGATAAGTATCTTTGAAAAGACCGGTATTATATTCAATCTATGATTATAGACATACACATGTGATGAGTGCAACCTGCTTGTAGTGCGGCGCGTTATATTCAAAATTGTTTTCACCTATTGCTATGGTAGTTAATCCGATTTATTACGTAACTTCGCCAGCGTATAGATACCCAACCCAGAAGTGCCCATTTATTTTCTAATTTTTTGTAATCGCGCCCAAATATCACCGCAAATATCTTATACACGGTTTTATTGATTCATTTTGGGCTTACCAAAAGTTAGAAATCGTGAAAAATGGCAACATCCATTGATAGCAATGCTTGAGTAAACATTGTCTAAACACTAGATAAAAAGACAGCTTTGTACTACAGAGAAGATGTGAGGAAAACGAGATAGATCCAGCTATCCTCAAACAAAATATGTGTGCTGCCGCTCATTCAAAAGTAATCACGCTATTCAGGTTTAACAAGGGGTTCGAACCCATGATGGGTGTGATACACAACTTGCTGCTTAATAGTTTAAGGGAAAGGTCAGTGTCTGTATATCATCATACTATGCATACCATGCATGCAGACCCTAACATCCAGTTATATTTCAAATAAAATATGACCGAAGTTCCATGGCAAATTATAATTTCTGACGCTACTCTTTCAACCTCTACGATTTATGATACAGACTATTTTCAATTATCAAAATATCTTTATTAGGTTTGCAGGAAATGACAGGAAAATACATACAACAATAAAATAAACATGATCCACAATCATCCCTTTTCTAACAAAATCCTAAAACACTCTCCCTAACTAATTATAATTCGAAATAATAACACCTATTCATTTATTCATTATAAACCTCTCCTAAACTGGAATGTGTATGTGGTGAATTGTAATTTTGATATTAAACCGATATATGCTAAGGAAACAAACAGGTACTATAATATTATTCAAAATCAAGAATAATATCAAACAAATCCTCCTACTCGAACAGTACACTTAATTTAGGCCCGGGATTTAGGCCTGCATTATGATTATAGACCTAAGGTAAAAATACTTGAAGAGATAACAAGAAACCTTTCGTTTAGCTTAATCATGTTAATCGGGAAGTGACCTCTTGAAATGATATCATCACACCGATCAGACTGATCTTTATGTTATTACAGTGCGGCCCACATACAATGTTCAACACAAAGTGAACGATGTTATAACTTGGAGGGCTAACAAACCAACACCGCCAAATTCGACTGACGTGCGCAAAGAGCTTTTAATAGAAATAGAGTCGCAATAGATTATATAATGCTTTGTTCGTTTGATGCCGATTAGAAGTTGCGACAGGCTATTCATAAAGGTGGTACCATTGTTTCGAACAAAGGGGTTCCGCCATTAAATTGGTCACTGATCCGGCATCATATATAACGCTCTACACAACAGGCGAGTATCAATAAGTGAACACAATACAGTCATGTGTAAGGGCAGTCATGTGTAAAGTGGTACCATTGTACTCACGTATCCCAAATGTGTGCTTGTGTGGGTCTGAAGTCTATAAAGGAGGCTTTAGCTGTCGATGCAATCATCTTTACCACCCACCTGACTTTAGGCGCTTCATTTAAATAAATTGAATACTCTTGCTGATCGATTACACATTAGAATGTATGAAGGCTGCCATGTTTCACTGTACCGGGTACTTAAAAAATATCCACTCCATGCCAAAAAGAAATCTACGCCACTGCTCAGGGATATTAAGTGTGTGCATAAGAAAGAATCAGTGCAGAGAAAATAAAATAAATGAATGAATAAAGAAAATAATAATTATTATTATAGAATATAAGCATATAATAACAGCACTAGGCAGCCATTCAATGATGCCCAAACCTTGATGCGTTACGTAATTAGTTAACACCCAGTCAGATATATTTCACACCTGCCAAACACATATCACCCAATTTCCTGGATGTTGAATGTACCCTCTCATGAATATTGATTGGCAACATTTTCCAATATGTCAGCGCTCAAATCGGACACAATAGAACAATAGACCCTTCAGTGCGTTAGACGTGTGTACAACGTGAGAAGCTATGAGGAAATTGAACACTCGTTGTCTGATCATGCATGACATTGTGTTTATGGTTCGGATAGCGGTTACTTAGCAGCTCTCGTTCCGCTTGGGTTTATTGAATACACTCTATAGTCATCAATATGTCGTTTCCAGTCCCTGGCTGAACTATTGGGTTCAGCTATTATTTTTTTTAATAATTCCTTTACCCCATGCAGCTGATTGGGGTGGTTACGGGTCGTTAAAACCACTAACCGCGAAATGAGGATATCGAACATAGGCCCCCGCAAGGCTACAAAAAAACTGCTAACCGCGAAATATGGATATCCAACTAGTTTGCCCGCAGGGCTACAAAGAACCACAAACCGCGAATATGGATATCCAACAAGTTTGCCCCGCAGGGCTTCAAAGAACTGCTAACCGCGAAATATGGATATCCAACTAGTTTGCCCCTCGAAGCTTCAAAAACCAAAACGGCGGATACGTGAGATGTTTCTTAGATGATAAGCCACACTAGCACAGAGAGATGATATATGATTTGACATGGACATATGTGTGTCAAAAATGATGCCAAGATTGCGAACGGATTTAGCAGGTTGAATAATATCCGGACCAACTTGAATTGTGACTGGAGGCATATAAACTTTATTATGAGGAGAAATGGCAACAAAAAGTTCTGTTTTCTCATTGTTCAGTTTTAGCATATTGCCCGTCATCCAAGATCGTATTTCACAAATACACTGAGTAAGTGTGGAGAGGGCATACTGGATTGATGTGGAACTTGTAGGGTCAAAACTGGTGTATAGTTGTATGTCATCTGCGTACTGGTGGTAACTCAAGCCATGTTTGCTGATGATCTTGCCAATGGGGATGGTATATATACTGAAGGACAGTGGACCAACAGTTGAACCTTGAGGTAGTCCATATCTCATAACTTGCTCTCCAGAGAGAGCACCATTGATGCATACTCGCGATGTCCTGCCATTGAAGTACGACTTCAACCATTTGAGTGCTGTGTCTGCTAAGCCAATCTCACATTCCATCCTGCTGAAAAGAATCCCATGATCTACAGTGTCGAAGAACACCAAAAAGAGGTGGAGAAACTCGAAAGCAAATCATATACTCGAGCTAGCCGAAAATCATCTATCACAGACATTCACAAGTCAGCTACCACCGACTACGTAGTCTCTTCTAATCATTCCATCAATTGGGAGGACTCAAAAGTTATCGACAGGGAAGCTGACAAGACCACCAGATGGCTAAAAGAGGCCATCTGGATACGCCGAAAAGGAAAAGACACTCTAAACAAGGACGAGGGGGCTATTCACTCAACAACATTAACTAGTAACAAACGCACGGCGCATGCGCGAACCGGGAAATTCAGTTTTGGTTTTGAAACGTAAACAAAGCCGAATATCAAAACAACTCCATGCAGAAAATCACTTCTTTTTTTATAAAACTAAGCAAAATTACAACAATTACTTCAGGGAATATAAACACCAAAGTCATATCTAGCACATATGTCAAAAAGAAGTTGAAAATTCATCAGATACGCGAGAAAGGGTCGAATTTTCGGTCAAAAAAAATTTCGAAAAAAATCGTATGTTTTTGGCCTAAAACTTGGCCATAACAAAATTCCCGTACACCACCAATTTCATGATTTTTGTTCCTCAAAAATTAACTGAGTAATCCTCATAGTGTTTTCAAGTCAATTCCCCGGGAGACGGAGAAACGGACATATAGAAAAAAAAGATATTTAATTTTATTTAATTTAAGGTTACACGAAGAAACGTATAAAAACGTATAAAAGACGTATAAAGTTGTTCTCTAAAACCGCGTTTTCTCAGCAATCAAATATCGCAGTGAGTCAAATGTTGGTGCATGGATGTATCTTTACATTGTTTTTGTGTGTTTATACAAATTTTTAGAATCCGTTTGAAAATCCTTCGTTTAAATCATTTTTACGCACCATGTTCAAAAGATCAAAAACGCGTTCCATGCAGTTTTTTTCAAATGTTCGCTCCGTATAAAACCACGCCGAGTGATTATTTTCTTTTTTGTATTGTACTACAAATCGACCAAAGAAATAATGTTGCCATGGGGAAGAACAAAATACAGTACCGATTAAATTTTATTAGCCCGTTTTGGGGAACAATTTTCGAGAATCTTGTACCACAAAACACTGTTTTGTTACATTATCGATATCTGGATTACGGGACGTTAATTCAGACATCTGAATACCTACATTATTTCTCAACATTCTGCCAATTGCTATCCCATTTGATTTTCACTCCAAATTGAGGTTTTTCCTCCATCAGTTCGTTCAAAATTTCAGCGCCGACATGCGTGTTTATTCTAAGAGCCATTGTGCGGACGCGATTGTAATCACGTAATTGCATCCAATTATAGTTATACGAGGGCCGGTCAAAAAGTTCGTAGAACTCGGTATGTTACTTTGTCGCACGGTATTAAATTTGGTCTCATTTGAAAGCTTGTTCCTTTAAAACATGACTGCAAAGATATTATATTTTTGCATCACTGTATATGGGCAGGACACTCTTCAGAGGAAGCCTACCTCCATGAATTCACAGGTACTACCAGAAGTGAATACAGGGTCATCATGGAAATTTCTCCCGACGGTGGTGAAAACTCAAATAAACTTTAACAATGTACAGTTGTTGTAAATGGTAATGAAGTCCTTGGTATTCAACAGCAACGAAATGGCTCTTAGAGTTCAAGAATGGAGTAAGCGTCCTTGAAGATCATCCAAGGTCCAAAAGACTTGCTGACGTCATCACTAATGATATACGCGCTGGTACAGTGGCATTGATAATGAATATAGAGCCAAATAAGAAAGATGAGGTAGCCACAAAATATGACAACTCTGATGAATGTGTTTTCAATATTAATCCATTAACATTTGGGTATCCCAGAGTGTATTCTAGATGGGGTCCCGGAATCGTCATGTACAAAATTGATACCAGTTGACATATTCAGGTCCACACCTTCTATACACTTATAATGAGGACCAAGGCAAGTTTAATCTATATGTGGTTAAAGGTGATAAGGCAAACATTAATCACTGCAATTATGAGTGAATTTAGTGGAAGCACCTGGATCTCAAACCCCTAAGAAGATCATCACTCGGTCACCGTAGTGCAAGGTCTTCATCGCTGTTTCTGAGATCCAGGGATAGTCTTGATGACAGATCATTTGCCAAATGAAAGTACAATTATAGGCACATATCATACAATTTTTTATAGCAAAATTGAGGCAAGCCGTCGTGTGAAGAAGGTTGATGGTAGGAATGTGGCTGTTTTCGGATTGTGTCCTGTACGCTATTCTTCGTTTGTCAAGCTGCCATTCACGATAGAGGGGTCAGTTAATTAAACTAACCATATTGTGGTTCAGGCATGGCCTTCAGTTAGTGAAACCTATTTTAGAATTTTAAGTCCTACCTTCATAATACCAGGTTTGCTGGTGATCAATGCTGGTGAGCCTTCACTGAAGAGTGGCTCACGGAGCTATCGGAAGACTTCCATTTTGTTGACATAGAAGGTTTCAAGAAAAATTGCGACGGGTACATTAAGGTATGTATTGACCATGCTCAAGGGAGAGATAGAAAGAAATTGGCTAGTACTCTTTCAAGTACCTTGTTCTACGAACTTATTGACCGCCCCTCGTATATCCGCTTTGGGAACAAGCAATTGCGTAAGCTGATGTATGGCCGAGTGGATAGAGCGTTGGACTGGGGATCTGTTATGAAACATTTTTGTTGGTTCGAGTCCCCGTGTGGCTGAATTTTCTTTTTTTTTCTCTTTTCTCATTTTTACTTCCTTTCTTTCCTCTTTTCTTTCTCCTTTTCTTTTTTCATTTTTTTTCATTTCTTTCTTTCTTTCTTTTCGTTCTTTTCTTTCTCTCTCTCTCTCTCTTGCTTTTCTCTCTTTCTTTCTCTTTTCACTATTTCTTTATTCTTTCTTGCTCCTTTCTTTTTAGTTTTATTTGATTGATTTGCTGACTGCAGTGAATCGTGATTGATTGTTTTTCACTTTATATCATTCAGAAATTTGTAGGCCTGTCTTGTTGAATATTCTTCCCAAATTCGATTTGCAAATAATTGCTTTTTGATATTGTTGTTGATGTTATTGTTGTACCCTATTACATTGTAAATGTAATCAGGGGAATAGCAGCATTGATTTATCAAGGCTATAAATTCAAAATCAACCAATTTTCCAGGGCGTAGCTTGACGAAGTGCCCCAAATCAATTTTAAAATTTATAAAATCCTTATGAAAGTTGCCGAAAACGGCTTGTGCCCCACGGCCGCCCCTCATGACACCCCACCCCCCGACACACGAGCTCCGGGCATCGGCACGAGCTAAGCCAAGTTTCATAGCCTTTTCATGTCTTGACCGTGGATCGATATTCTATTATAAGTTGGCCTACGTCCCGGTACGCTTGTGCATTTTCTGCATGGCTGTTTCTGTTATGAACTTACGCCCCTCTGAAATCAAGCGCATGAAAAACTCTCGGCTAACCTTAATCCACAAATTGACACCTGAGTCGGGGCGTTGCAAACGTGTCATACACGGTGAGTATGTGTGTACATGTGTACTAGTGTAGGGGCCGAGTCTACAGCAAGCTTGAACTTCCCGGCTCGCGCATGCGCCCTGCGTTTGTTACTAGTTAACAACAACATCTTCAGGGGGGGGACGGAGGATTTCTTGATGACTGGCAACCCTTTATTTATTCCCTGGTCCTAATCGATAATCGTGATCAGATTTTGCCAGGCCGGTCTGGATCGGAAAAACTTTGGTAAAAACGCCGCCATTTTGTCATCGGAAAACACAGTTTTTAAATTCCAAAAGAAGTCAACATTGCCTGATGTTCATGACTTAAAACTTCGTGTATGCAAAGATTTTCGGACTTAGATCATAATGGGCACACCGCAACTCTATATATTTTCAATAGTAGCTAAAGCTAGCGTATTTGCATAATAATGTGCAGGATATGCTCTGGTGAGCAAGGAGTGTATTGGGCGAATACATCCATGGGATGATTCGATCACTGACTAAGTTTGATAGCCAAAGACACGGGCGTGCAACTTTACAGCTGCGCTCAATACATGATGCATGATACTGAATGCCACTGATGTTTGGTTTTCTGCATGAAATTAGGATTCAGATTCCGGACAGCGCTATAGATAACTGATTTCACCGGGAATTTAAGTAAGCCTACGGCAGTATGAAATCAGATGATTCAACTCAATTCGTAAACATGGTCAAAGATGATGGAAAAAAGGTATGCCTATTAATTATGCGAGCAATTCGCTGAGAAAACTGCTCAAGATTGATAGATATCGTCAAACTGGCTGCATGCGTGAGATGTAGGCCTATTCAGATTTAGAGTATGATAGGAATTGTTCTTGTTGGAGGTGTTTCGATCATGTTGTTTTTTTTTATTGATGTTCCAACATGTTAAGGTGAAACCCATGTGTATATAGTGAGAAGATTATTCGATTTATATAATAAATCACATGCATGTGCAGGGTACACAAATTACGCGCGCATTATCGATTCAATGATGTGTTAAGTGGTGGACGTAATAAACTTTCTTTTATGAGAGTTGCTGGTTTAGTTATGCATCGTGATTTACATCATACAGGATGTGGTAATTATTGATACCGTTTTACACACAGTTAGAACAGCAGTTCTTGTAAACCGTTGGGTATACTTTTACATAAATAGCGGTGTCTGAATGTAGTGAAGAATGGGCGATAATAAAGGCCCGTGGTAATATATTGTCATACGGATGATCATTGCGCAGCTGCCTTGGTCAAAATTTATATTGGCCTACGCTAAGGCCAGTTCAGTTCAAAATCAGAAACATAACAGGATGATGAAGCAAATTTGGGTTATTTTAATACTGAAATGGTATATGGAATAATCGTGAAGTGATATTTCTATTGGTCCAAGATATTGCTGTAGGCGTTGGCCTATTTCGATTAATATTTTCTTTATCTAGGCCGAGGCCTATGTCCAGGCATGCTGCATTGGTTATGAAATGTATAGGCCTATATATAGGCTACGCAAATTGTAAGCTCATTTCCTAAGTTGTTAAAAAAGGTTATTTACCTCTGCATATCATGCTATTATATATCCATTCGGCTTTTGACATTGGGATATACCAACTAAGTAATATTTAAGGTCGTTTGTCTAATTTTTAATAGAGACCATTACAATTCGATATAGAACGAATTACGGATGGTAGGCCTACAAAGGCCTACAACAAGAATCTTAAATAAGGTTATGTGCAGTGACCGAGATAATGGATAACAGCTTATAGATTATTGTTGCTAACAATGTGATTAAGTTAGAGATTGAGTCTCGAATCGATATCTAGGGAGCTTTCCAATTCATTGGAACCTATATATCTGAACAAAGCTTTAGATGAAATTAGATCATTAATCATGACAATGTGCAGGCATGATGTATATGCCATCATGGTCAGGTATCGTATGAAGGTTATTGTATAAGGATATAATCATGTCTTGCAGAAATGGTGATCATGCATAAATACATAGTGTGTTACAAATTAGTGCATATCGATCGAGTACTGCTTGAGCACGCTGAGGCAGTTAATGAGGATGGAGAAGTTTTTGTCAAGTGTTTCAGCAAAGATATACAGAATAAGCTCAACATAATTACTATCTGGTTACACAGTAGTATTTTTAGTTTTTACAAGAATTTTCTTTAAACAGGACATGGTTTAGCATTATCGTAACTTTTTGTTTTGTTTGTTGTTTTTTCGGTCGACTCGTGCGGAGGCACACTTGTTGGGCCTGCAGACTCGGGTATTTTTGTTTTATTTGGTTTATGACATGTACTTTTTGGGGAAGGAAGATGATTATAATCCTCCGGATCAATCAATTCAATGCAGATGGTGCAAGTGTTTAATTGAGAATATAGTATGATGAATATAGTTTAAGTCAACGTAGAGATTCTCAGATAGGCCTAAAGGTAGGCCTACGGTGGTCCATAATAGTGGTCAGAAATTTGAGATTGACTTATGACGATGTTCAAATTTATAGAGACGGAAGAATGGAAGATCAGTAGGCCTATGGCATAGACCAGACAGGGTCTAATTCTGCATAAAACCGGGCAAAGTTATTTCTATAGATCTGCTGCGCATTCAAATTGCATTGTATTGCATCGTAATTTCATTTGTGTCTATGCTAATTATGTTTACACAACATGAACTCACGTGTTTTCAAGCAAATTCGCCGATAATAGGTGATCAAAAGCGATCGGAATGTTACAAAAGTACAGATCGCATTCAGCTTACTTCATATGAGATGATCTTTGGAAAAATACGGCATAATTTGTCTTGGTGTTTGCGGAATGCCATGCAGTAAAATATTAATACGTTGCGGCAATTCATGATTGACAACTAACAATCGGCGTGTCCTTCGTATCCTCCACTGTCAATTTCTTATCCACTCACTAATCCTCACAAAAGCTTTGTGTTGATTACGTAATGTGTGGAGGCAAATTGCAATAAGTACAATGAAATAATGAGTAGGGCGGGCTCCGAGGCGGGTTTCTTCTTCATCTTACGTAACAGTATTGTTCTCCAAAAAACCCGGAAGCTTGTCGTTTGGAGCTCTAGCTGAAATACAGCAAGATAATGTAAGATAGTAAATGTAAACCTGTATTTTAGCTAGAGTATCTCGAGCTAGCATAGACTAGATAATTAATGGAGTTTCGGATTACAGGAAGAAGTAACCTGATGTAGTAATAACCTGACCTTGGGTTGGATTAGAGATTAGATAACTGTATGGATTAATTTCCAGATTCTAGATGCTTATTATTAAAACGATTAGCACTGATTAGTTTTTGGGAACACAAGTGTTTGCGCACAATTAAGCGTGAACTGACTGGAGAGCGTGATCTGCGAGAGTTGCAGTTTTCAGCTACGGAGACAATTAATTTAGGCCTATACAGGCCTATACAGTGTACAGTTCATTTTTGCTGCTGTTCTGTATTTCTTTCGTGCTTATTTCTACCGGCATGTTAATATTTTAAAGTTTTTAGACTCCAGAGACGATTCTATTGAGCATAGTTTAATCAGGAATATCAGATGAAATTTCAGATTCAAGATTTATAGGCATTTTGTGTTTATGTTTATCTCGCAACAATAATGTTATGGTAGGCCTGTGCATGACATGGTGATGGTGACAGTTTAATTCATTATGATAATGTTGCAGTAGATATTGTTTTGCTAATAAATATAGCTTGATGAGATTATGGACAATAGGTAGGCCTAATCAAAGCATGCATGGTATCGGTGCAAAATATGGTGGACAGTTCAATATGGATCAGTGCATCAGTGCCTATAATGGCGATACATATATGAATCGTGCTGGCTTATTGACCAGTGCAGTGCTGACGAGGTGCATTGCCAGGGTGCATGCAATTTTAACTGCGTAACTACTGTATGCCGGTAGTTGTAGGTAGGCCTTATGTATGTCACATAGGCCTAATCTGAACACGTAATTTGGCTAATATATGTCTAGCTAAATATTCTTAAACATGACGCATGATGTGCAGTTCTCAAGCAGCCATGCTCTAGCTGATTCTAGATTTCATGGGCAGTTTGTTCAAGTCGCAACGCTGCTTAGATGTTAGGCCTAGACCCATGTACCGTACTGATTTACGGCATAGGCCTAGAAATAGTTCTGAAGCGGAAAATATACTAAATAGCTGGATAGCTAGTATAATTCTGAAGTGGATAGTAGCTGTATAGCTATTTGTAGTTCTGAAGTGGAATGTAACTAGACCGATAGGGTCTAGCTGTAAGGAATATAGGCGTATAGACTGCATGGGCTGATTTGAACCCGCATTGTAGCTGCATAGCAAGATTGGCTGAGAAATGCTGAATAAGTAACACTTATGTGACACGCGGTGTTTAGCTGCATAGCTATAGAATGCATGAATATGCATACAAGCCTCATGAGCATTCAGAAGCCGAAATGGTTTTCGATAGCAATGTTGTATCTACACTGAATGGGCCATGTTTACCGTTGCGTAGACAATGGTGGTATAACCATGACAAGATATTGGATTCATACTAGTCAACCTGAGCTAGCTAGACCGCATGGTCATAAACGAGTTCGGAGTGGATTATAGCTGTTGGGCGAATGAGTATAGGCATACATATAACATCAGTAGGTTACCATGTTTACATATGTCACACTCAGGGGTAGTTCTGAAGGCGAAAACAAGATGATATCGATATGCAATAAACCATTATATCGGTTGTATTGATAAATATGACATAGGGCCCCGGTATAGGGCCTATATTTTGCACGTGTGTAGCCTATGAGAGATTACCTATCAGGTGGTATAGGAAGAAATATGTCCGTGTGATAAGTGCAAATTATTTGTGCTGACGATTCTTTCGAACAGGTATTTATCATATAAGGGAGATTATAGATTAGATCACGGAAGCCTAATACGATGAGAAAGAATGATACTGTATGGACTGAATACCGAATTAATATTTCGGACGTTGATGAAGAGACAGAGAAGACATCTGGCATCCAATAGAAATGATTAATCATGTATTAGTTTTGCATAAGTTGAATAAATTATTGTGGCCTATATGTTTGAACAGAGAATAGGGAGAACAGGGAATATAGAGAGCAGTGAGTAGGGCCTATATTTTATCAATGTATATTCGACACGACGTTATGGACGTTGCATATTTCAGTGCATTGATGTTCCAAATTATTTTCGAATAGGCTCGTAGGCCTACACACAGCCCTAGGTAGGCCTATATATTTCCGAAGTTTACGATTTCAGTTGTAGCCAATTAGGCCCTATACATAATTGTGACCGGGGGATTGATATTGTAGATCTAGAATATGTTTTTCAAGTATTTTACTAGTCTTACGTAGTATTATTGTAGGCCTATTAAGTAAGAGGCCTAGGATAGTTTGTTATTTATTCGTAGTATTTGCTTAGATTTAAAGCAGTTGAAAGATTGGTTGGGATATTTGTTATCTTAAGCATGCCAATAGGCCTACTAGTAATTTGAGCTGATACAACCGAGAGATGATGGGCTAGATAGGCCCATAGAACAAGCCTATACGACCTACATGTCAACGAATGTACTATATGATAAAGACGGCTGGTATATTCACAGTATAGGTATTGCCGGCCATTTATTGAATTTCTCATGAAACTGATATGGACAAATCTCGATTGATATAGATAAATCGGGTCTGATATGGAGAAGTTGGGACTGAGAAGATAGAAAGTTGAGCCAAGTAGGCCTATATTAATTTTGTAGATCTATATGCCTTTCATTCAGTCATGCCGTTCTTTAGATCTGATTATGGGGATCGTGTCTGGCACTCAAAGCTTGGTGCTCCCCAAAATATGTGTATTTATGTTGTTTGTTTTTCAGGTAGGCCTATGCAAAAAGGTAGATGATGGCGGGATTGAAAATGCTTTATTCGCGGTTGAGCTTGCGAATTAGCTAATAAATATATTTTCAATAGTAGCTAAAGCTAGCGTATTTGCATAATAATGTGCAGGATATGCTCTGGTGAGCAAGGAGTGTATTGGGCGAATACATCCATGGGATGATTCGATCACTGACTAAGTTTGATAGCCAAAGACACGGGCGTGCAACTTTGCAACCAATTTGAAAATAATCAGACGATTATTTGTAGAGATCCGATAAATGAGGCAAGTAATACTTCTTGTTGAGTAGAACCAATTGAGGGAAGGTTGTATGAATAGGTAACGAGTAGACAATGTATCGGTATTTTTTATTATGTTCGTAATTACAATGCGCGCTTTTCTGATATTAAGCCATGATCGCTGGTTTTTTAACGCGGATCGGAGGAAGCGGTTTCAGTCCGTTCCAGTAGCGCGAATCGCTTTTGGAGATCGATATTCGTAGATTCTACTTGCATAGCTATGACTTCATCTTAGATTGCGGATGATCGGGCAGCGTTAAATGAAGAGAAGAGGAGAATAAAGTTGTGGAAAAGGATAAGCATAAATCATGATATGGTATGGTAAGGCTGGCAGTCGGCCATGCGGTAAGTGCAGATTTTCCTGTATCCATACCCTGATCCGTACAACGTCGGCTCGTGTCTGGCACTCAAAGCTTGGTGCTCCCCAAAATATGTGTATTTATGTTGTTTGTTTTTCAGGTAGGCCTATGCAAAAAGGTAGATGATGGCGGGATTGAAAATGCTTTATTCGCGGTTGAGCTTGCGAATTAGCTAATAATTGATTTTGAGAGATTTTGCCCATAAAAGGTCGTCAAATCACTGCAGAAAGCGAACCGGCAACTGACAATTTTCGTATGCAACACACGCAACATTACATTGGCAATCATTGCGTGGATTGCAATGGTGACTTTCCATTTCCAGTACGGTTTACGTTTACGTCGATACTCAGTAGGATCCTTTCAGGACGTAATGCCGGCCAAGGGTGCAGAAATGTACACATTATTTTATGCCATGGATTGTGTGTAAAGTTAAAGTTGAGATAACTGCAAGAGTTCATGTACTAATCGGACATGTCAGAAGAAAAACACTACGCCGTGCATTGGCAATGTTTGCACACCAGCACTGCAATGAATAGCAATGCACAGTACAGGGAGTGGCACTGCATAATCCCCGGCCAGGACGCCGATCGATGGTTGCATTCATGCATTTGAATCATCATGGACATGGCCATCATCATGATGATCATGGCGGTATGGGCTGATCATGATTACAGTACTTCTGCAAAGTTACCTGACATGAATGTTCGGTAAGTAAGTAGCTGAGATCCCCTGACATGCCTGCCCTGAGTGACTGAGTAGCTCCGAGTCCCAGTCCCAATTATCACTCTCAGAAGTCTAATTAGAGAATAAAGGTATTGGTTTTAGCCCCTGGAGTGCATCTATCGTCTCATATAACACGGGCGACATCATCATTTTAAGTAAAACAACGAGGCGAAGCCGAGTTGTTTTACGCCAAAAATAATGATGTCGCCCGTGTATATATGAGACGATAGATGCACGACATGCTAAAAACAATACCTTTATTCTCATTCTTAAACACTTCAATTCAAATAGAAATATCATAAGTATATTACAAATTTTAATCAAATCAAATCCTACATTTTATAAGGAACTACCTATTGCTTAAAATCGATCAGTCCCGTTGTTGCTATGCGCCTCCCGATTGGTTCAAATAGCGAGCACGCGTATCGCGTTGATGCACACGCGCTGACCCGTGTGATATCGTGTCATATCACACGGGTAAGAACCAATAAGATTGCAGGAACGTTCTCAAGTGTTTAAGAATGAATAATATAAATATACCTGGTGGGATTCCGTCATTTGACTAAAACATGACAGTGGCTTAGCATGGGTACGCAACTACCATGCTACGGACGCACATGCGTTTGCAACTGTTTTATGGGTACATATGTGTATGTGTTTATGGATACGCAGTGTACGCACGCATTGTGTGCAAGTGTTATGGGTACGCACACACGTGTGTGCTTATTGGTATATGGGTATGCACACACGCAATTGTTTATGGGTACGCACATGCATTTGCAAGTGTTTATGGCCGCACTACGCACATGACGCACTGCTCAAATGAGAAGTCACTGCATGCAGCCCATAAATTGTGGCTCTTGAGCCACACACAGACAACATAGTGGTGTGTTGGAGACTGATTCTGAACTTAAGACTTACGTGAAGTATTTCTCTAGCGTAGCATGTTAGACTTGCCTTAACTTTGCTTGTGGGCAAGCACAGCGCTTGAGTAGCACTAGCAAACACTTGGCACCCGCGAAGTGGAACAAACAACTGTGTGCGTAGCCACAAACACTTGCGCAAAAACGTGTGCTTACCCATAAACAGGTACGCGACCGCGTGCATACCCATATTCACTTGCGCGCATATATCCGTAAACACTTGAGTGTAGGCTTATGTAGGCTACCCATAAACGCTTGCAAACAAATTCTATTATAGAAAAATTATCAAATTCGTATACATCGTGGAACATATACTCTTTGCGTGGCTGTGCGTAGTAAGTAGTTGTACGCAGATAGCCTCGCTAATATGGACGCGTAGAGTAGCGTTGTACGTGCGTGTAGTTAGCATGATTAGTCGCGGAGTAACAAGCGTAGTTGAATATTCCACGATGTACATGAATTTAATATTTTTATATTAGTACCGTACAATTTCAATTTCGCCACTTTTGTGGCCAATGTTTGAATCTATTCCTGAACATAATTGACTGATTTATTGCTCACGAAGCCGCAATTCAGTACAACCAATGTCAACCATCCATGAATATTATTATTTTTCATAGTATGAACCAATCAGAGCAAGCGTTAGTAAATTAATAGCCGTGCCTAAATATTGTATAATTGCACTGGCGCGCACTCCGCGTAGTACGTGCAGTGCTTTCGGATGCGTTCATTTTTCTTGCGGGTGGAGGCATTTATATTTGTTTGTATTTTCCAACATTTTAGTGACAATTTTGTTATAAAAATTATAAAAACCACAGGATTTTTTAGTCGTGTATGAAATAAATGCGTATCACTTATTGCTCGAGAAATTGTACAAAATAATGCACTTGTACTGAGATGTTGATGTGTCTTATGCACTCCGCCTTCAGGGCTCGTGCATTAGACACATGAACATCTCAGTACGTACCTGCCTTATTTTGTACAATTTCGCTCCCAACAAATGATACACGTTTATTAACCTATAATTAGTTGTATGCTGCAGCAGCATACAAATTAAAAATAGTTGATATTTTATTAAGAATGCTGATTTTTTTAAATACTACCTAGGACTAAAAGTTTGTTCGGCTTATAATTGATGAAAAAACTCATAACATCATGTCGTGCACGCAGTTGGGTACAGCACTTACCTTAGTTCCATGTTGTGTATTGTGTGACTGGTGCACCCTAATGTGAATTTACGCAAGCGTGAGTTGGGATTTCTTTAGGCCCATGCCATGGCATAGGCCTAACATAGGTGCTGACTCTGGCCTACTCAACGACTAAATTGGGCTAGGACTAAAAAGGTGTTGTTTTTTATATGATTTTTAGCTTGACATGAAGTCATGTTTCTTGTACTTTTGCCAACAGCTAGGTCAGTGTGAACTATTGCAGCAACTTTAGCCACATGCCACAGTTGTGAGGAGAATGTGACTTTACAATTTACATAGATCTACAGAGTGAACAAATAGCATAAAGACCTGGTATGTACAACTATAATTTGTAATTTTTATTTGATTTAAGGGCATGCATTTGTTAATACTGTGATTTCATCTAATAAATAAATGGAAGATGCAACAACATGTTTATTTTACAAAACAGCATTTGTACATCACCTAGTTCATTTTGCCAGATTTTACGTGATGATCAGGACGCCGCAAAATACTGCAACATACAAACAAACAGCAGTACCGTAATAGAAATGTTGTTGTGTGCTCTCCATGTGACAATACTGTTTAGCTTAAAAATATTCTTGTAGGCTTACTGTTGCAATGGGCTATTCCAGTTGAAATCCATACAACCCCAACCCCATGGAATACATGCCCTTAAAGCCATGTGTGATTTTTCCACAGTGATGACCTCAATTTCTTTTTTTTTTTTTTTTATGCCTAATAGCGTACTGAAATACCACGTGAAAGAGTAGTAAGACTAAGCCTGAAGTGCTTTAATTACAGTAAAATTTAAGTTTTTATAATAAAACCTGATATCTCTGGTTTTATTGTGATGGCTGATACATCTCATGCATACATATCATTGAATCAGTGACATATAAACTGTGTGTATCTATCGCTATTTGTCTTAAATGTCTCTTTATACAACCAAGTTGCATGAAGCTCAATGACGATCGGCGAGCCAAAACGCATTGACGATAATTAGGGACCGTTCACAACACTTGTAAGAGGGGAGCCTGATGCAAAAAAATTCCGTCACAAAAATATATTTGGGGCCCCTTGGACCTTTACAGACCTCAAAAATTTCACCCCCACCTTTTTTTGACATGAAAATTATGGGTCAACCCTATTATAGAAAAGCGTATAACTCAATTTTCCCAGGAAAATTTGTGGTCATTTTTTCAGGGCCCCCTTAGGAGGGTCACAATTTTTCAGGGGCCCCCCTTTCCCTTTTTGCATCAGGCCCCCCCTAACAAGTGTTTGTGAACGGTACCTTAAAGGCACTGGAATGAAATGGCAATTTTCTTTGTTTTACCGCATTTGTTTTTTTGCAGTTAAAAGGGGACATAATGTGATTAGTGAAAACTATGGAAACAAAGAACCTATGATTGAAATTGTGCATTATTCAGGGTGTGAGAGTTCAGATTAAAATCTGAATTAAATTATAGGAGGTTTCCAAATTTCAGAATTTTGAGGCTCTTTTATTTGTGGTCACTCACACCCCTGATTATTGCTTTAATCTTCCACACAAGGAGTGTGAATTCCGGGTGTGAATTTCAAATAGGGTTACCTGAATTGGTGACCTATGTCTTCCATAGAGGTGTATGGATTTCAACTGGAATAGCCCAATATTACAAGTATCACAGTATTGTCTTGAATTATTTCATTTTACAGAATATGAACTTGCACGTCTGGAAGAAACTGGTCTACAGCAATCAACAAATACCAGAGACGGATGGCCCGGAAAAATTGTGCCCCCCCCCCCAGCATCATCTACTTGAAAGTAGCTCCTGGCAATTGGATTTCAGTACCAGAGTGGAAGTCACCTATGACATAGTTGCCCAAGATCAAGTCAACCCACCACGCTAAGTTTGATCTACAATTGGAAATCAGTATAAAGATTATGGTTCTCTTTCCTAAACATTAAACTTTGTTTGTTTTGAATGGGAACGAGCACTGCTAAAAAAGACTTGTAACAAGTCGAGTCATTCGAGTTGAGTTGGATTCGACTTGACATTTTAGGACTCCAGACACGACTCGAGTCTGAAAATAATGACTTGAACTCAAGCTTTAGGACTTGAGTCTCGAATCCAAATGACTTGCCTCGAGACTTCAATGATTTCACTTGAGACTCTGGTGACTCGGACTTGACTCTAAGACCATTTGACCCGACTCAGGGGTGGATTCAGGAATTTTCAAAAGAGGGAGAGCCATGTCAAGTGCCGATCTGTAAAAATACATAAAGTCAGGCGCCGCTCTGCAAAAATTATAGGGGCAGTGGGCACGCACCGGGTGCCCCCCCCTCTAAATCCGCCCCTGACCCAAGTTGTATTCAGTGGCTCTAATTCAGCTCCATTTCATAATGTAACATTATTTCCACATCTATAAATGCATGGTTTTAATGGTTTAATTCTGATGAGCTATGTACACTTATTAGGGCACAGCACTGGTAGTGCTGTGATGCATGTATATACATGTGACACGATCTGGTCCATGGGGGCAAAAGGCGGCAAAAATGAAATTGAGATAAAGGCAAACATACATGTATGGAGTAAAAGACAATAAAACACAAAAGAAAATGTACATCACAATACCTCATAACTTTAGAACCAAGTATGCTAGACCTTTGTGTTTTTGGTATATGATAGCATAATGTTACTACAAGGTAATAATTATAGTAACTCAATTTTCAAAAATGCCTCCTTTGGCCCTCATGGAGATAGATTAAGTTAAAATTGTGTTCTGTTTTCAAATTAAAAGAAAAAAATGTAACGTTAATTGAATTTTAAAAAAAATTGAAAAAGTGACGGTTATGAATGAGGTTAGTTAGACTTTGCATCAGTTATTTTTCAGGTATTGTGAAATATCTAAACAATCTTAAATTTACACACCCAGTTTTTTGAATTTACACACCCAAACTTCAAATCCTGCCTAAGACCCTGTTTCACAATACCCTCAATACAACTGATGCACAGTCATTAACCTCTAATCAATGCTTTTCTTTCGCATTTAAGGGGGTACTACACCCCTGTGGTAAATTTGTGACTATTTTTGTGAAAAATGCAAAAATAGACACAAATTTATTGAGGGGTGTAGTACCCCCTTAAGAACAAATATTTTAAAAATATTGTTTAAAAATTAACATTCCATACTTAAAACTTTAAAAAAATTGACAAAGATGATAGAAATTACTGATACATTGGGCATATACAAATGGGGAAGATTTTTCTTATTTTTAAATTCAACTACTAGCCCCTCCCCGGTTATAAGCCCACCCCATTTTTGCCCGGGGGGCCACTTCAGTATGATAGTGTACACATGTGTGACCAAATCTTCTTTAAACACCCTCTAAACGAGTTTTACCATACCAAGAAATTTAAGCCTAAATTAGGTAAGTTAATATAAAATATACCCCTAATGCAGCCTATTATGGGATTTTCCAGTGGAAACACTGGAACCAGACTTTTGTGATGTCAAAATTTCCGCAATTTTATTAATTTTCAACCCTTTTTCAGGTGTTACGTGCTTTTCCAGACTTTTTCATAAATGCGTAGTCCCATGCCTGCTAATGGGTTATTTGGCTAGTACCAAAAATTTGTAAAGGTACCCTAAACAAGTTGTTCAGTTTCAGAAAACTACCCTTATTCTTGAAAATCAGTGTTTTTTAGACCCTAAATGCGTCATTCACAGTAACTTGCCTTGGCTAAAAAACACCCCTTTTCCTTGTTTTTTTGGTCACGCATGCGTACAGACCATTTATTTGAGTGCCCCCCCCCCCCTGCATTTTTTGAATTTTTTAAAGTGAAATTGACCATCTAGGGGGTGGGCTTATAACCGAGTGGTTACGATATTATTACTTTCTTCTTTTTCTATTTAATTTAGTCCCCTCTGAATACATTGCCTTTCATGTGCACAACCTAATGTAGGCCTGGTTGCATAGATCTATCTGTGAGTTTATACATATCAATATTAATTATTATTATTATCATGACTGTAGTAGCCTAGTATAAGGCTTATGGTTTCACATCATTTTTGTACGTGTCAAGCTATTTAGTAAAGAGAGACCACTTTGGGCCGGTTTCTCGAAACATGGCACATGGTCAGGCTTCCTAAGCCACCAGGCTTCCTAAGCCACCAGGCTTAGCCTAATTTAATAGTCCTATACCAGTGCTTACAATTTCACATTGTACATCACCAGTGATCACCTAGAAAAATAAATCAATAAAATGGATCCACATTATTAGGGCTAGCCTGCTGGCTAGGAAGCCTGACCACTAGCTTCGAGAAACTGGTCCTTTTGTGGCTACATAGGCTCCCGTGCAACAGTTTATGACAAAGGTGCCAGCCGGGTTAGAATTAATCGTTAGAGTCTCCTCTAACTGTTTAACCTGTGAAAAGTGAACTGAGATATTTTGGCTCAAAAATGTGTTTTGTGACTTTTTTTCCAATTTTTCCCAAAAAATGTCAAATATTAATTGAAATTAGCCATAATTAAAGAAAGTTGAATGCAACCTTAATTTTTGCCCTGAAAAATAGAGGTAATGTGAATATCGAATATTATATCTGTGAACAAACAGATTCCACCATACCATATTATTGAGGCAAAATTTGGGTTGAAACATGCTTACTTCATGATTTTTATCATTTTTACAAAAAATTCCCATTAAAACGCTTTTTTGGGGGGGGGGGAGAAAAATGTATTTGTTTGACAAGAAATGTATATCAAGAAGTGTATGTATTGAGGTGGATATTTGAATTGAAAAAGTTCAGTGACATTTTTGTGACCCTCAGTTTTTGACCCATGACCTCCAAAAACCAGAGGCCATTTCAGCATACATATTTATTTGGATTTTTTTAAACACTTTTACATAGGCTTATAATAGCGGAGATGCCACAATAACAGGTCCTATGATTTAAGATTTAGAGAGGCCAATGATTTTGAGGTTTTTGTGCTTCTAAATGGTGTTAAAATTTATCTACACATTCCGATCATATCATTTCATTTTACCCGGTTGTTATTTCTGAAAAGTGACATGTGTGTTGAAATGCAGTTTTTGTGAGTACAATTTTTACCAAAAATGTGAATATTAAAATAGCTATAACTTTGAAACTACATTAAGTATGAACTTCATAATTCATATTTGCTGTGGAGAATTATACATGTCATATGTACAGGGTTGTAGCTAGGATAGTTTTTGTTGTGGGCAACATTTAATGAAAATCTTGCATATTTGGCAATTTTTTGCCAAAATGGGCCAAATTCTTGACTAATCCAATAAAATTGTGCAATTTGGGCCTCTGAGTCTGAGTGGTGGGCTCCAGTGCTAAAGTTGCAGCTGACTGGTGGGCTCCAAAACTGAGTGGTGGGCACTGCCACAGTGCCACCCACTACCGCCCACTGTAGCTACATCCCTACATATATTCAATATTTGTTAACGAAAAAATTGCATCTCTATATCTTGATGAAATAGTTGGAGGATATACATTATTTTGGTGATTTTGTACAATTTTGACCGAAAAAAGTTAACAATGGTAAATAATGGAAAAAACAAAATTAAAGATATTTGGAATAAAGATTATACCTGTATTGATATGAATGTGTACATCAAAAAACAAAAAAGTCAATCATTGCAACTTTCTAAAACCAAATGTTTTTGACCTATGACCTCTTGAAAATCAAAGGTCAGCATAAAATGCTTGTTTTGGGCTGTAAATTGTCGATGCAATTTTTGGGTACAAATTTGAAATTTTGGTTTAAATGAGCATTTGTTTTGTTGCTATAGGCCTACAATTTATACAAAAGCTTTAACTACAATTGATGTTCTTGATGTTAAATGGTACCACAATTTCAGGATATTTGCAGAAGTCACAGGTTGTTCAGCTACCATAGCAACTATGTTTCCCACCATTTTTCTGTTGTTTTTGATGGCAAAACTGCCAAAAACTATTTTATGTTGACATTTGATTTTCAAGAGGTCATAGGTCAAAAACTTTGGTTTCAGGAAGTTGCCATGATTGACTTTTTGATGTACACATTCATACCAGTGTATTGGTATACTTTTTATTTCAAATATCTTTTAAAAAAATTAAATTTCATTTTTTACCATGTAGTCTGTAGATAAAATTAACTTTCTTTGTTCAAAATTGAGCAAAATCATCAAAATAATGCATTTCTCCCAAAATATTGCATCAAGATATCATATAAAGATGCATTTTTTTGTTAACAAATATTGAAAATAACAAATTCACAAACTGCATTTTTCTACCCAAATATCTCAGCTCATTTGAAAATGCCAGCTGGGTTAAACAGAAAGATGAGTCTCTAAGGCAACGAAAAAAGAAAACCCTGTTCTACTGGCCCACTGACCCAGATTTTGAACAAATTTGGGAAAACTTTTTCCATTTTTGGAAAGTTTGTTTTTGTATTTTCTCAAATTGCAAATTATTTAAACTTGAGAGTTTGGTGCTTTTTGGGTCATTTAACAAAATAAAAAAAGCTGACCGACCCTACTTGAAAGGTCTGTCCGCCTGTAGAACAGGGTTTCTTTTTTTCGTCGCCTAATGGTTAATTCTAACCTAGCTGGCACCTTTGTCTAATAATAATGCACAAAAATCTTAACTAGAGCAGATAGACCGAAGTGGCCTCTCTACTAATTATCATGGTTGTTTTGTACAATTAGTTGTTGTTTGTATTGTTGTTAGGTTGAGTTTTGAAGTGTCAACTGTGCGGTGGGTCATAGTTTTTTTGGACCTGAATTTGGCTCGGACTCAAATATAAATGGACTGGGCTCGGCTCAGTCTTGAATGAAGTGGACTCAGGTACAAAAAATGGTCTGATAATTATGTACCAATAATTAAAATTAAACCTGTAAGTCGATGTGGTTGTGAAATGTTTTCAATTATGAAAATATAAATGTTTGTAATTTACAATAAATGTGCATTTGAATGTAAATTTTATTTTTGTTGAAAAGTCCAAGTTTGGAAAATGTGCATTCAGGACAAAGTCTATCACTAAATATGTTATGATTCTTCTCAACTTTCAGACCAAACTTGAGACTTGTCTCAACCTCAAGATGACTCGAAACTCAGGTTTAGTGACTCAACTACAAGTCTGTTGCAAAACAAACAGCAAAAACAGCTATTTACAAAATGTTGGAGGGCAAATCCTAGTGTATTTAATTAAAAAAAATTAACTTCATATTAAGACTTGCTCTTACTTAATGGTGGTGTAAGGTGTTCCTCAAGGCAATGTCATTGGTCCTGTTCATTCCATTTTACGGCAAGATTAGTGATCAATGATGATGCTTTTGGATGTTCCAAACTCTACAGAAGTTTGGAAGTAATGTTGATGATTTGACCATTGGTGAGAACAGGGCCCACACTACAGGCTCTATCAAAACGATTGGTACCCGTCAATTTGGATGTTTATTGAAAAGCCTGCCTTTTCCAAATGCAACATTGGAAACTCTTGAAATCTCCAGAATGTATAGTTCATGACTTTTTATGGCAGTTAATCTACAAATTATTTGGATCTGTTTTTTATCCGACATTTCAATTTTTTAATTCAATTTTCGGTCTGTTAAGAATAATTAATTCGAATCTGGTTTTATCATTATTAAATTTTTTCTAGTGTACAATATTAAATAAAATATGTTATACTTAATATTGTCATAATATTGATATTTGTAAAAATGATGAAAAGCTACAATGTGAACAATAAATAATATTAATAAAACAAAGCACGTGTTACAGATCTTTAATAGTAATTGTCTCTCATGGCTAGTAGAACTCAATACATGTACTAGTCTCCAAAATTAGACATGTTGATGTTAGAGGTTAATCACTAGATATGGTTTTGTTGTAGGACTTTCAAATCAATGCACGAGCCGCTTTAATGTTTTGTAGAACAATGCGGGGGACAATCACTGTTATGCGGGCACCTCACTGAAAAATGGGTGATGGTGATGTGTGGCCGACATTTTTCAATTAATGTTCACCCAATGACCGACCCTCTTTTTGTTTGCTGTTATCCAAATATTTTTGAACTAATGTTAGATAAGCTCTCACCAAATTATCCTTTTGAGTCAACCAGAGTTGTGCAATTTTCCCTCACTGAATTTTCCCCAAATTTTACTCAATTTATTGAGGCTCCTGTTTAACCCAAAACTTGCTAGGTTTCGCTGAATGAATCCATTGGGGGGCTTTCCTACACTCTGCTGTTTCAAGCAGAACATTATATAATATACCAAACTTATTCTCGGCAAAACTTATCCCCATTCCAGTTTTCTTCTACCCGAGCTCTATACATCGCTCCAATTTGAATTAGAAATAACATACAAATGGTTAGGGCTATGCTATTATGAGCCCTGGGGAGGATAAAATGGAGGGGGGATTTGTTTGGCAAAAAAGGGGGGGGGGCCAAAATTTATTTGCAGGTTGAAATGAGGGGAAAAACTTTTGGCACACATTTATGGGGCACGACACCTATCAAACAGTACGGAAACGTTCAAATTTGAAATAGGCCTATGTTTTGCTCGGCCCCCATATTTTGAGATTTAGATTATCAGTTTTTCATCCACACCGGGAGAGCCTCGGAGGGGACATGAGTGGTAGGCTTAGATTATTTTTTATAAATTGTTCAAATACAATGCAATGGCCCTGAGCAAATCGCACCATTTTGGGCGGAATTTGCCCAATTTTAGAAAAAATTCCCAAAATGTGTCAGTGACCAGAGGCAATGACCCGCACGGGTTAAAACAAATTACGGCCCCATGAAACTCGGGTTTGAAAATTGTTATGACACCCCTTCCGCGCACAAATGATTCCACAAAGTTCAGGTGTTTAATTCCCGTTTAATTATTAGGCCCCTATAGGCCTATTAGACCTAGATTCCACAAAGTTCTGGTGTTTAATTATATTCCTAGGCTTATATAATTAAACACCTGAACTATAATAGGCCTACTGGTCTGTTTTGTTCCCTTAGGCCTAAGCCTAAAGTCCATTTGGAAAGCGCGCGAAAGTTTTGTAGGCCTATTGATTGTAAATCAACTAGTTTTTCAAACAATATTTAGGCCTAGGCCAATTATAGGCCTAGTCCCAATCCCAAATAGGCTATAGGCCTATCATCATGAATGTTATGACCTAGTAGCGCTTCTTCCCACCCCCATATTTTTATGACCCCCTGTATAGGCCTAGGCCTATTCATGGCCCATCATACCCCCCTCCTCCATCCAGTTAATACTTCTACAGGGAGTAGGCCTAGGCCTACTGATTTGGAGGTATCGCATAGAATCCAAGATTATGAGCATGGAGTTGTTAATGATGTGTTTTTATTTACTTTGAAAAGTGTATTTGCATTTCTGTATTTTAATTTTGTATAGGGCCTACCGCCTAAATAGTTGTAGGCGTACTATACAGGCCTATTCTATATAAATTGCATGTTGATAATTGTTGTGTAAATGTATCGCAGGGCCCCCGTTAGACCAGCTATTTGGTTGAATTGTGCTACCCTGGATTATGAATAAAATAAATAATAAATAAATAAGATAGAATTCAAGAACTCCCCTAAAAAGTAATGTAATATGATTTATAATAGGCCTAATTATGATCTAGGGGCCCTACTACATGACTATCACAGCCGAAACTGATGAAGGATCCGCAATAACCTCCAACCCGATCCAGTCCCCTAATGTTTGTGATTTATTCCGTATTCATTACGTGATAAAGATTTTAGGGAGTAGGTCGAGATTGAGGTTCCTGCGAACGTCGTCTGCTGCCTGGGTAATCGATATCGACACAATTTATAGTCTCAGTAACAGACTCAACGGATCGCTTACATAGCAACATTGACCGGACCTGTGAGTGAACTTTGACGCCATGAGGTTATTACAAAAGCTAAATTTTCTAGAAAACGGCCCATAGATACTGGAATATATATGGCTAAAATTTAGATTGTATTTTTTTCTTCCTATGGTATTAATTTGGAGTCATTTCAGAATGTAATGAAATGGGGAAGATCAAATGAATGTCTATGTTTCTCTTTGTTTTTATATTTCTAACGATGGTGCTCAAAAAATCCCTACACCACGTTAATTTGCGTATTTGGGCAATCATACCTGAATCCGCGATAGTAGTATTCAGTTAGTCAACAGGCCATAATCCTCCTTCCCCCCTGAACATCTTTGACCAACTCATTACGCCCTCAACGGCCTGTTGTCTATAAAAGAAAGTCAGATGTCAGGTGGTGGCTGACATGATCGAGTCGGCAACTTGTAAAAGCGCCCGGCCGTATGGCATTTTCAATATACTTGGTTAGTTTTGTGGGGTTCATTATCGAACCCCAACCATGCCAACGGTTTTAGCTTGTATTTATATTATTTATTAACATAGGCCTATTTGTTTGTGATATTTCAAGCGTTTTAAAATTTCAAAATAATCCCATTTAATAACACGGTTGACGATGAAAATTTACTGAATTTAGGGAATGCAATGGGTTGCAATCTGAAGAAACCACTAGAGTAGGCCTAGTGGTGAAACGTCACTAAAAATGTGAATAGATCAACATCATTTTGGGAATAACCAGATGTAAAAGTTTACACTTATTATTCGTATTATTTTGGGCATAACAGATTTCGACGGACCTGACTTGTGAGGGGGATATTATCCTCAAACTAAAAGCCATTTGGTGCATCATTTTGCATTAGGCCCCTATTATTAACTTATTCTTCCGACCATCATGATTAAGCATAGCCTATAGCCATATAACCATGTCATGATAATGCATAATATGTATTTTAGAACGGATTTCCAGTGGATGCGACTTCCGTGTCACAAATTTCAAGCATGAACATAATGATGCGCAATGACTCAGAACGTATACTATTCCTCGTTTCTTCTTGTTTTCTTCCTTGTTTTCTTTCCACTTTTCCCCCTTTCGTTTGCCTGTGGCAAAACAAAATTTTCAACCCAGTTTTGCTAATATTTTGTCCTGATTTTTGTTACATTTTCGTCCCGGTATTGGCAGTTATTTTATATATGTTTTCAGTTGTCGGGATATTTCTTTCAAATTTTGGGAAATCAGACCGAAAAAGTAGACCTTTACCTTTTCCCTCCCTTTTCCGCCCTTCAATTTTTTAGGGGCACTATGCTGCCCCGCTGGCTATGCCCAGGCCCGTACGCAGAGTGGGGCCGTGCGGCGGGGCAAAAGTCCCAAAAAAAATCCTAACTTGCGACCGTAGCGAACAAAAAAATATGTTTTTATGCTTTTTAGTCAAAAAGGTCCAAAGTTTGTGAAGAAGGTCCACTTTTTACAAAATCGCCCCCTGCACACAAAGAACCACTTTTTCAAAATTAGCACCCCCCCCAAAAAAAACGGGTCTGGCTATGCCACTGCTCTGTCACTCCCTTTCCTCTCCCTCCCTCTCCCTTCTCTCTTTCTCTCTCTGTCTCCCTCATTTTTTTTTAAGACCCGGGGCTGCAGGCCCCAAAGCCCCACTCCCTGGGCAGTGGGCACGCGTCTGGTTTACCGTAATTTGTTGATCTATTTTGAGCCACCTAATCATAACACAACCCTACCCATATCAACATGATCAATAAAATACAAGTGTCCATATTTCTCCGAATTCATCCCATGCACATGTGCAAGAGTCAGGCCACGAGGTTAGGCCTGAACGTTTCTGTAGGGGCCTACCATTTTTCAAGTCATTTTTGTTTACAATTATTTTTGAAAAGGTGCCGCCACAATGCGTGCCAAAAGTCGCTCCCCTCCCCGCCCCCTCGTTGACTGGCCAAAAATTAATTGTTCCCTCCTTTTTTTGCCTTGCCAAAATATTCACTGCCCCCATGACTTGGGATTTTTTGTTACTTCAAAACGTTGGATTTGGGCCATAAATGGCTCGATTTTGCCAATCTAAGTGTTTTCTGGGACCATTTGTCAGAATTTGCACAGATAGATATGATGTTTGCACAGGCAGATATTTGCTAAACATAGGAAAGCATATTCCGATACAGTCACCTTCGTTCCGATGTGCTGCATCTAGTGCCGAGCTGTAAAAAAAGCACGACGTATGTGATATCACAGAACCCCGTATGTGAAATCACTGACCCGTCTTTGATATCAGGGACGTCTTTGAATTAGCAGTGCCCCCGAACTGAAATAGAGAGTCAGGAAATTTAAGACTTAAAGTAAGCACAGTATACACAAGTAACTGATTTTTTCGGGTTTTTTTTTCTCATTGGGCTTGTTTGCCAATGGTTGGATCAACGTTGGCTAATGGTTGGATCACCGTTGGTCAAATAACGTTGGCGCAACATCAAAGATTTGATGTTGGCCCAACGTCGCAAATTACATTTGTATTGCGGTTGGGTCGAAGTTGGATCGACGTTGGCCCAACGTTGTGGTGGTTGGCTGCCCGGCCAAAATCACGTTGGGCCAACGTCGAAAAGCAACGTTGGCCCAACGTAGTAAGGTCAGTTCGCCCACGTTGGACCAACGTTAGGCCAGCGTAGTGTTGCTATCTGGGTTAATATCCCGAATTTATAATATGCCTACCAGTTCCATCGTATAACCGATTTGCTATAGAATATTTGTTATACCATGTTTACTAAGTTCGTATTTATCGTATAATAAAATGTGGCCTACATTCACGAAATCGAGTTTATTTAGAATTTCAGAATTGCTACCGTGAATCCAATCACACACACACATGTTAAGCACTTATGACAGACGCCAAAAGTATCAAAATGATTTTTGGGGGGAAATTAATTAATTATGCACAGCTTTGAAAACATTAATGTGCATCAATTTCATGTTATCAATGAAATGAAACTTATTTTTCCCCCTTCCAGTTGACAATGATATGCAAAATTTGTGTTCAGGTTTGATAAGGTTGAAATTAAAGAACAGTCAATGCCTTGGTTTTCAGTATTAGGGCGAATTTTTGCTCAGTTTTCTGAGAAAATAGAAATCTTACGAAACGGGATTTATATGTGTGTCGCTAAACTGATGGCGGGCATTAGCGGCGCTTGTACACGATAAAACATTTCAGGGTGTGCACTGTTTGTTATGTTATATTTAGGCCTTTACAATTAAAAATCTCGATTTTGAAAAATGTTACTTTAATGTACATGTAACGTCACAAAACAGCGCCCTATCATTCACATTTAAAAATGTATAGAAACTAGTTTACGCTTCTCATTTCATAAAATTTTTAACAATAGGATTTTCACACACCCAAAGTTTTGGTGTCCTTGAGCATTGTAAAGTGGCAATGTTCAATCCCGCCAAAACATTAAAGTAATCTTTTCCCACAACTAAATATCATAGTCAGGAAATTAATGATGCATCTGGTAGCTTAGATCATAACTTTCATTATACTTAGTTGCAATTATCCCAGAAAATTCTTGATTTGTTTTTACAGAGTCTTGAATTGTCGATGTTTTTGATCAAAAAACATCACTCGGTGTATTTTGAAACTCGAGGCATTAACTCTTCTCAAATTAGCCCCAAAACATAATTTATTATATATAACAACAATGGGAATAATTGGACGTTGTTTGCGGAGCCTAAATTTGGTTTGATTTTATTTCACAATAATTCTAAGGTGAGAATTTTAACCTGACATTTCCTTTTTGGATTTCCAATTTAAATTCATTGATACGTGATTTTTTGAATAAATAAAGAGTACACTTACCTTTCTGCAACTCTTCCCGGTATTATTAAGCATCTGCTGATAACCGACATTTTAGCTGAAAACAGTCCCTTCCTATCATTTTTGAACAAAATATGGTTCAAAAGTGCGTACACTACGCGTATAAACTGGCACAGCGAGGTAATGAAGTGAGCTATTTACGGTGGGGTATCTATTGTAAGCTATTAGGGTAGGCCTATAGTATATCTTCCCGCAAGTGACAAGATGTGTCAAGCAGGGCGGTATATTCAAACGCTATTGTCTGGATCATTGAGTATCGATTGCGCACGTATACATGCAACACGGATGTGTGGTCCTCCCAGGTTTTGACATGAATTACAAATGACGTCGTGAATGACCCAGCGTTTTCATTTTATTATTACTAAATTAATCGTCGTTTATCACGATTGCTAAGAGTCGTACCAGTTCAATTCATCAAAATTAATTTGTATTAAATGAAAAACAAACAGACAAGTAGAGTCATATGTCTTTCTATGACCGTATTCCTACCAAAATCTGATTTTCAATACACTAGCAACGTGTTGATATATATATCTTTGAAAATCGCCGAATGTTAACCACAGTCACCGTGGCACAGTAGGCACCTTTAGCATTCATAGTGCAATTGGCAGTGGTTCGAACCCCGGTGAAAATTTTAGTATTTCTTATTCTTTTTACTAATGCGCTGTGCCGTTTTTCAAACACGCCCCTGAATGAAACTGATGGGCAAGTACCCTTAATATAATGTTACGAAAGATTTGAAACTAGCCAATTGTATTGGTTTTGTTTACAATCATTTTCAACACAAAAATTGTGTTAATAATGTTTTAAACTTAAATTGTCAACAGAAAGAGTCAGCTGATCATCAAGTTTTATGTCTTCTTTTAACAAGAGTGGAAACAAAGGAACCCAAAGAATGTGCAAAGTTATTGACTTCGGCTAGCATCTTAAAATTAAACTCTGAGTCAAAAATAAGCTTTGTTTCATTAATTAAAAAGAAAGTTGTTGCATCTTGTTGGTAAAGTGATGTTTGCTACTGGTTTTATTATCACCTGTGTTATTTGTGTTACGATTCGTAATCCCACGAAGAGTAAGTTTAGTTCGTTATTAAATGTGGTAGGCCTCAGTACACCCATCCCCTCCCCCCCCAACAAACACATTGACTCATTTAAGGCGCGGGTCCCAAGAAAGAGAAGAGAAGATAAAGGTGAAGAAAGGAGAAAAAGAGAAAAGAAAATGGAGGAAAGGAGGAGAGTATAAATTGCACGTATAATTGCTGAGTAGGCCAATGTCTAAATAACCGCACACTTGGGACGATCGGAAGTAGGTCCTATAATAATAATATATAGGCTTGCGATTATTTTAGGCATTGCTTGAAGGCGGGTCCTTGTCCTAAAAGCATGTGAAAATTACTACGGGCCCGCCGATATGCAGGGCCCCTCACATTTTGCCACCAAAGTCTGTAATAAGACGGACTCCATACCGACTTCATCGATCAATGCATGCTTTAGTAATTGCGAATCTCAAGTTTTGCAAATTGAGTTCGGGCCCTTTTTTCTGTTTAAAGCAATTGATTCAAATAGTGTAAAAACGATGCACCGAATGGCTTCAATTGGACCTTCAATTTGCCAATTTTTCAAACTTCTCAGGGGATGTTCCCCCTCAGACACCTGCTGCGTAGTGGATAAACATATGATCATTTTCGCTCTTCTTCCAACATTTGCAAATTTAAGCCCTATGTTAGCACAATTTGCGGTATAGGCTTACAGGGAAAACTTGTCCATTTAACAAATTTTCAAACTAAAATTTTAGTGCCAAAATGGTCCACAAAATCACTTCAATTAGGTCTTCATTTTGCACAAGTTTCTTACTTCTGAGTGGGCCACATCCACCCTCAGACACCCCCTGCATCGCGCAAGCGCGACGCGATGGCCGTTTCGCGGCCATTTTTTTTCATTTTTTTCCCTAAAAATTGCCCCACCCCCTCTGGCTGCTCTAGATCGACAACCGATACAAAAAGCTGGTATCGCCCATCCCTACAGAGGTTGGCATAAAATAATCAACACCGTGACTTCTACTTTCACCACGGTGATTTCACACGCGTTTGAATAGAAATTGTCTTGCGTACTTTCCTAATGTTTTTAGAGCACATTTTTTCAATATTTTGAAAAGTTGACATCGAATTTTCTATTCCATATTGGCAATAATGTATGTTGCCATGACAGTTTTTCCAAAGTTGTAGTTTTGTGTTTTTGATCCCTAAGATTGGGTAGTTTTATTACAAATTCGGAATTCTGTGAATGCCAGCATAGTCAGGAAGCTTCGCCAGGGCGCAGAATTCGGTGGAAGTTTGACGGTAATTTCGACACTAAAAAGCATTTTATCCTTGATTTTATTGATATGAACTTTGTTCATTTGCAAGCATAATGACCTGGGTACCAATTGTATATGTTTATTAAATTTTAAAGAAATTTTTGCCCATGTTTAACCTACGCAAATCGTTAAGTGTATATTGACAAAACACTGTATGTCAGTCATAAATATATAGAGGCACGGCGTATATAGGACTGCGAGCGAGTCTAATAATGTAATGTATGTGGTTATCGATTGTGTCAGGAACGGCAGAAAACGGTTGTGAAGAAGACTACGTGGATCGCTAAAAAAATTTGCGTCCTTAACAACCAGTCAACTTTAAGACAAATAGGTGAAAAAGGACACTTTCACGATGTTTTTTCATATTTTTTTTATTTCACATGATCCGTGCATATATCGCCTAGCTATAAATGAAAAAATATTTTTTTAGACCAATCAAACCAATATATGGGTGTAGTATGCCCTTAATACTACCAAATGTGTGAAACAGTACACATATAACATGCAGCAAAATGTTGACTTTTCCAGTCATTCTCAATCAGTAGATACATGTAAACCTATTAAGGGCATGGATTTTGAACTTTATTATTATTATTATTATTATTATTATTATTATTATTATTATAAATAGCGAGTTAGGGCATTCAAAAATGCCTTAACTCGCGATTTGTAAGTTGACTAGCAGTTAAGGCATACGCCCTAACTTTCACTTCCGTGTATCTCACGTAATCTCTATTATTTTTCATTCAATGTTACTTCTGCCAACTAATGTCATTATCTTCGAAGATTTTATCTTGTATTTGTAAGGTTTTTTCCAAGAAATTAGGAAGAAAGAATGTTTTATTAGAAAATGCGTATTAAATACTATTTACGTTCAAAGTATAGACGGCGACTTAGGGCATTCATATGAAATTCGATGATATCATTAAAAGTGGCCTTTATTATTGAGAAACTACGATACAATATATTAACGTGAGCGACTGTAAATACTAATTGTGTGTAAAAATGTCACAAAAAAATCAAATTTGATTATAAAAAGGTTTTATTTGTCTGTCTTTGGGATGATGTTGTTATCAATAACTCCCGATATTTTGTGTCGCCAAATTGATGATTTCGAAATTCCCCGTACTGCCGTAATATTTTCATGGGGCCTAATTTTTATGTTTTTGCATAAACATTTTTTTTTTTTCAATCATTTATAAAATTTATTTTTTGTAAACATTTTTTTGAATTTTAAACATATGCAATGGCTGTAAAAGCATCTAGAATTCATTTCAAATTAAACAGCGAAATCCTCAATCAATTAGAACGTATACAATAGTCAACCCGCACCCGCCATGTTATTTGGATAGATCCGTTCGACGTCACGTTCTGAATCAGAAGCACTGATCTCTACACACCTCAGAAGTCGCTGCTCAGTGGCATAAATATCTCCAGGATACATCATGCATGTACATGTGTATGTACGGACATGGCGACTTCAAATCTGTAACCATGTACAGATTTGATTTAAGCAAAGTAAGTATACACCTTGTGGTTGGGATTCCGAAAGGTGGTTTAAACCAAGGTTTAGCTAAACCCAGGTTTAAACCTAGGTTTAAACCTAAGTTGCGTTTCCCGTAGCTGGTTTAAGTTAAACCTGGGTCTAAAGCTGAGTACTAAAGTCGCAAAAGCCGGGTCTAACTTAAACCTGGCAGGGGGCAGGTTTAAGTCCAGGTTTAAGTGCATTTATCTGCATGCCAACCACGGAAGCCTGCTTGTTACGGAAGCGGACCACTACAATTCGTGGCATTTGCAACTGGAAAATTGTGCCACAGAACCAATTTTTGGAAGTCATAATAAAAGGATTATGTTCCATAATGAATAGAGAAGAGTTGTGACCAGAGTTTGAAACGGAGGTGATCGGCCAAGCTTGTACACAGCTGTAATCATGGACATGGTCATGGCAGTAGCAGTGCAATACACGGCAGTGGCAGTGCAATGTACACGACAGTGACAGTCATATCGACACCCGGTACTCACGGCACAGTGTAATAGCATAGGGACGCGTCATGACAGTGAAGGTAAGAAACGTCGGCTTATTCGTGACATATTAATACTGTTTTATACCACTTAAAAGCCCCTATATAATTATGATAATCTTCACATTATTGGTGACGATTTTAGGCTGTGGTATTGTTTTTAGTCGATTAGGAATCGATTAGGCTAGGCTTAACAAATTACATGTAGGCCTAGGCCTATACCTAACCGAGGCTTTGTGGATTTTATCAGCAAACGAAGCTCGGACAAATCTTTTCAATATTCCCTTATTTATCGAAGTCCGGGCTTTTTTTCCCATTGAGTTCTACCTTGAAATGAAGATATATGAGGTCTCAGGAGTTAGTCATGATGTCAGAAGCCGGTGTAGAAGTAAAACGTTTAAGCCTACCCCATCGCGACCCTGGTCATGATGGTCCTAGCCTGGCTAGCCTAGGGCTAGGGTATCATAGGCTGTATAGCCTATGCAAAAACTGCATAATTATCAGTACCGGTACCTACTAGATAAATATTTTCCGTAGGCCTATGTTCTTCAAGATGTAGGGATTTTGTTCATATTTATAGGCCAGGCTTCAAGTTCAACAATAAGCCTGGTAATGGAACATCACCCTGGCCTAGCCTTAAGTTAGGGCCTATACCAGTCTGTACCATTTCATAGGGCATACATGTGTTGACAGGCCCTATGATTACAGGCTGGCTAGGCTTGGACTCGGGCTGTTCCAGGCTTATTTATTGAACTTCAAGCTCCGCTAATTGTTTATTTTAATATGAAATCTACGTTTGTTATTTTGTCTGACTCGTGCTAGGGTATTTATCAGGGTATTGTGAAAGTTTGGTCAAACAGGCATATTATCAGGTATATGCCTATATAAAATAGACTGCTCATCATTCCTGTGACTGATTAATTTTATAGAATTCTCAGTGCTCACTGAAGTATGATTTTGAGATACCATCATAATCATGTAGGCCTAAATATTACTAAGTAAATTTGTATACATTATTGAATTGCAAATTTTTGTATGAAACTGCAACTGATTAACTGTGACAAATAAAATGTTATGCTTTGTTTTTTCCGTTTACAGGTCAAACTGTCAATGTCATATCAAGAGGAATGTTTTCTAATCAGAGTGATAGGCCTACGGATGATTCCCATGCACCATAACTTCAGGTGATTTTGGTAAGAATAAAGCACTGATTTTTTTGGATTAAAAAACATTACTAAGTTCTACAAATGAAACATATCTCAATCATACCGGTAATCATTCATTTGTTCACTATTGTACTAATTTCTTGAAACAAAAAGCGAATAAATCAAAGACTTAGCATTCAAAATCATGAGTAGGCCTAGCCCATATGTGCCGCAATTTTCCTCTAATTTTCACTTTTTTTGTGAAATAAAATATGCTTTTTCCAAAAATTAGAATGCATACATTGAAATTAGACTTCTACAAATCTTGTGACTTGACTGTCAAATTTGAGAGTGTGCAGGTGTGTGTGGAGGGGGGGTGGGGAGGTGAGGCTGTCAATCAAGTCACCCACCTTTAAAGACAAGATTTGAATATAGGCCTAATTTATATTTTAACTATAAGTGTCTATTTTTTCTTTCTTTCATTACAGAACTTCAACAATCTACATGATGAAGTAACCGTGATCCCCGGCTGAGATCCACTGGCCGTCAAAGTTTGGACTACAGGATCGATGAGCAGTATCAGTACAATCACAAGTGTCTAACAGAAAACGTTTTACCTTGCTGAATGTCATAGGCCTTTAAGCCTAATAGTGTAACACAAACATGATAACATATGAGACTTTTAGTATCCATATTTATTACTCCGGAATTCTAGTTTCAACACTATTCAATGAAAATGAAGACAAAGATAGGTAATTAAGTTGTGTACGTTGCACGTTTCACACACTATAGTAATTTTAATTATTAATTTTTAATTTAATTTTTAATTACAAAATTATTAATTCCGTTCTAAGACTTAAAAGTCTTAGAACGGAATTAATATTTTTTAATTCCGTTCTAAGACTTAAGTCTTAGAACGGAATTAATAATTTTGTCCTTACGTAAGGGTCTACTAATATAGCTTCATTACTTTTCCTATATGAAACAAGCATGGGCATCAATCCTGGAGGGGGACATATAATAATAATATCAAATGTCCGAGTAGGCCTATGTCCCCCTCACATTTTGGTAACTTAATCAAAAAGTCACAAATAAATGTTTGGGTTTTTTTGTTGTTGTTGTTGGTTTTGTGAGTAGGCCCCCTAATTAACGCAAGCACAAAAATAGTACCAGGGTAGTAGCCGTTTTGAGATCTGCACTAAAATAACCAAAATTAATGTAGTCCACCAAATGACGTCATAATTTGGACTTCATTTTGCTCTTTTGTTCAATTTCTGAAGGGGCACATCCCTCTCATATGTGCGGCGCTGACATACCTTTTCAAATCCGTACCCCCCCCCACTCCATTTTCAGAACGTCTCGACGCCCATGACATGACATGACAGTATGCCTAACAAGTAACCGTCTTAACAACAAACGTCTATGCTACTGTACATGAAACAAATTCAATCATTTCTAGTTTTATTTAATGTACAAGGTGGTTAAAAATGGAAATTATATACTTCCTCACTATTTGAAGTGATGGATTATGTATCATGTATAAAATTATAATAATAAAATAAAATATGCTACATATTTGCACTTTTTATTATTATAGGTCAGTGTTTTGTTTTAATATTCGTAATTATAGCTATTTTATGCCTGCTGTCCGTAAAAGAGAAAACCGTGATGCCCCCACGATCGTTGTAATCAACGGAATCAACGGAGGGTATTCCGTAAATGGCGGAAATTTCCAAACGGCGTGCCACTTTGAATGCCCCTCACAGCTTGCCAAAAATTGCTTGCCCCTTTCAGCCTGCTAAAATTGTTTGTCTCGCTCCCCCCTCCCACCCCTTGGCCTTTTGCCCCCATACCATGTCAAATTTGTGGGAACCCAATTTGCAATTTCTTTCATACTCTTTGCCGGATAAGCATTTTTTAAAGTGTTTTACTAAAAGGTGGCCCGTAAATGTGTGCAAAAATAGCTGGGTAAAATGTGCTTGCTCTTCTTTTGGATTGCCAAAACAGCCCCCTCATTTTCCCCTCCCCAGGCTTCTTAATTATTGCACCGGTAGGCCTACTATATGTGCAAAATCAAGAAATGAAATTTAGAAAATACCATTTCAGCTTAATCACTGTTAGGCCTATTAGGCCTCAATACAATGATACTACGTGAGTGTTGTTAAAAACCTGCAGAACGTTGGCTAGTAAATTAAGACTGAGCTTTTCGTGGATTCTAGATCTCCGTATTTGGTTTGAAAAATATCATTTTCATCAATAAACTCAGAAACATGAAAAGATAACAACTCTATGCCCTACTACCCATCTGTTTATTCACAATTTCCTACGCAATATGCCTATCATAGCCTTCCAAATAAATTGGAACATCATACCCATGCACAAAGTTCCGTGTATATGCATAATAGAATACACCACAGTTAGTACTATTCGGCTACGAAACCAGGTCTAAGTTTAAACCTAGGTTTAAACCCAGGTCTAACTAGTCCGAGCTTTCGGAATCGTAAAATAACTTAAACCTTGGTTTAGGCTTAAGCCGGGACTAGTTAGACCCAGGTTTAAGTTAGCACCAGTTTAAGTTAAACCACCTTTCGGAATTCCAACCTGTATATTTTAGCTTAAAACAAATAACAGCAACACACACTGCACATGAACTGCACCAGCATGACCAGTGTGTACAGTATGGGTTGATCCTTCATGTAATTATTTCGTGTAATCTAATCCTAACTCTAACCCTAATCCTAACCCTAACCCTAAGCCTAATCCTAATCATAACCCTAATCCCAACCCTAACCCTAATCCTAATAACCACAGTATGGCTTTACTTATAAATATAATTGTTTTCATCATTCATGGTTTTAGTTTCACCGGCATGCATGCGTCATAGTCTATCTACCTCGAGACACTGGCACTAGCTTTGAAGTTTAGCGTGTTCCGCGTCAGAGCGTTACTTGCGTGTACATACTTTTATGCGGGCATCAATGTGCCGCATAAAATTATGTGCACAACTTAACCACGCTAAAGCTGGTTTCATACTACCCTGCCGCTTGCCGCTGAGAGGCGTGGCGCACGCGCATTGCAAACAAACGGACACAATCAAGGCTTGTCAATGGTTGAAACGACCCTGCCGCTTGCCGCAGTGGCAAGCGGCAGAAAACTAGTGCCGTCGTCTCGATGCAGTTGGCAATTAAGCTATTTGTTTGAGGGAGTTGAGATTTAAAAGCATATCTCAAATTATTCCACTTGTTCATGTTATTGGTCATTGGGAATTAAGGCCGTCAGCCTTTCGCCATCTTGTGGGTACAAATGATACGCGTGTTCATGCGTCGGACACTACGCGCAGGGCGCAGCTTGCCATGAAACTGTTATCATGCATCATCACGCATGGAGATCGAAGGACCATCGCAGCATGTACCCACATATGGCGGCATATGAGTATGACGTCACGCTGACAGCCTCTATTGAATGAATGCAGCTTTCAACAGCTGTACACAATCCAACTGCGATCCTATATCGCGTATTTCAAACTACAACACGAGCGGTCGAGCGCACAATGGATACCAAAATTACCATACAATACCAACCAATCATGAGTGCATTGACATGGATGGGTCCGCGTTAGGCATGAGCAGTCGTACATGGTGGCGTATATCGCGCAGTGTACGCACAAATTTGTCACGCTATGCCTATGTCAGGCTGTGTTCATTCAATTGGAATAATCTGTAAAGCACATGAAGGCTAATAGGCCCGAGCATCACAAATACCGGTTAGGCATGAGCGGCTGACGCTAAGCCCAGCCCCAGCAGTAGTACATGTACATGATGTTTGAAGCATCTCTCTTATGTCATGTTCTCTAGACCTAGTATATAATAGGCCTATTTTGCAGTAAACATTTGACGAGCACGTACTACCAACCATGATGTTGCAGAGTCAGAGCCAAAAACGTGTACGGTGCAAAGTTCATTCATAAATTTCCACTCTGCAACAGCAGATTGCCTCAGCAGCAAACAGGGGGTGCATTTCAATGCAGTAATTACGCCATCGCCATGTAGGCCTACGGTTAAAATATGTGCTCGTCAAAGGTTCACTGCAAAAATATTATAGGGACTACTTTTCACCTTAGGGAGATAATTGGAAATATATTATATCAATCATGCATAAACAAAGTTTGCTGACTCAAGCTTGCCTTGTGCGTATGCATGTATGTAGGCCTGGCCTAGAGTTGGGTTTTGAGTACGATACTAGTCTAATGTGCATCATGTTCAACACTGTTCATGTCACGTCCGTCCGATAGTGATGTCGTTACAGTGCGCTGTAAGCGCGCTGAGAAACCACCCTTGATGTGTGCATGTACGCTCTGTGCGATTAACATTATGTGTGCGAAGTGTAAAATTCACCAAAGTATGCGCATTTACACAACACGCAATTAAGCACAATTCGTGACAGGTGCTGTGCCTACAGCCTACTTGATACATTTATGGCGTGCAGAGAACGCGCATTAAAAGGGCATTTTGTGATCCACAGCCTCATCCACCCACTATTCTCAAAAAAAGTTGTGATTTTTATACCACTCACTGTACCTTTGGCTACATAATGTTTGGGGCTGTGCAATAATTATGAGCCCTGGCTGGGGAGGGTAAAATTGGGGGGAGGCAAGACATTTTTGGTGAGTCGAAAGGGGGGAAGCAATTTTGGCAAAGCTGAGAGGGGGCAAGAGATTTTTGGCACGCGTTCTTGGGGCGCCTTTTAAATAAAACGCTCTAAAAAGGCGTAGGGAAACTGTACGGAAACGCTTAAATATGCAAATTTTCATGCTCGCTACGCTCGCAACATGTACATAGACCATTTAAAGGGGGGGGCAAAGATTTTGTGGCAGACTGAGAGGGGGGGGTCAAGCAAGTTTTGGCAGGCCGAGAGAGGGGGCAAGCGATTTTTGGCGAGCCATTTGGAAATTTTCCCCCCCCCCCCCCCGGGCCTCATAATTATTGTACACCCGGGATTGCACAGCCCCTTATGTACCAAAAATTTCTTGCAGATTAATTTGTTTAGCCAAAATATCACCAAATTTGAATTTCCTTCGAACTGGTATGTCAACAGTGGCCTATGGAGCAGTGCAGTGTAATACACTAAATCATGCATATAAACTCGCAAACGCAAAATTGGAATCAACTGAAATTTTGGGAATAAGCTTTTTTCGTAGATATCTATTGAAAAATGTCATAAAAAGAGGATGCTAGGATCACAAAATCCTCCTTTAATGTAAGTTGACACGCACAGTGACAATTAAAAAGACAAATATTTTTTTGCTAATTATTTAAAGCTCTCAAATTTTGGAAGATTAAAAAATAAATAAATTAAAAATGCACTCGTAAAGTTAGATATTCATAAAAAAATATATATATATTTATGTAATGGGTTTGAGCACTCTAAATTCCAAAGTTAGTCACTTGTATAAAAGTAGGCTAAACTTGTTATAGCAATATTGTAAAATATGATGAGTTAGCCCCCCCATTTTATTTGTCAAAATTCCGATTTTTACACAATTTACATAATAGCAAGTTGGTGGTGCGCGCCCTTAGACATTTGGCTACGGGCTGCGGATAGCAAGGACAATTTTCAGAAGAAAAAAACAACACCATGTTGTCATCAAAGTTTCACCAGTTTTCTATAACATGGCTAGAAAGAAATTGCCCCATTTTGCACTACAGAAGAAGAAGAGCTGAACCACTGCCCTTGTGAAGTAATTTTGTGAGCTAAGATTTGATTAATACCCAGTTATGTGAGTAAAGAACAAGAAAGACACGAGAATTCATCTGGTTTAGCTCTGACAATTCAACTTGTAGGCTGAAAATAAAAAATCTGGTACATGTATCTAATGAATAGTTTACATCCAAAAGCAACCAAACTTGAGCCAAATCTCAATATGAGAGCTTGTATGTAATGGTGGTATTCAAGGTCAAAGGAAAAGGATGATTATTACTTGTGTTTACATTGTCCGACGTACGCCCGGCGGAACTTGGCCGGGAGTAGCGGTAGGCGTTGCCAGGAGTAGTGGCAGTGTGAACGATGGTCAGCGTAAGTTCCGCCAGGCGCGTACATCGACGATTTGGGTGTACCCTCCGCCAGGTGTAAGTTGCAATGTAAACACTGCTACTCCTGACACCCGGTGTAAGTTTCACCTTTTGTTGGTCGGAACTAAGACATTACATATTGCGTGGTTGAAAAAGGTCACAGAAACACTGGAAGTGGTAGTCGATGTTTACACCGACCAGAAGTGAATGCTTGCATGGTGGATCGGCGTAGTGCTAGGAGTAGGCTAGGTGTGGACACGCTGTAGGAGTAGCGAAAATATTTGTGGAATTTTTATCATTGTTAGCGTAACTTACGCCGGGAACACGTTGAATTAGTGGACATGCTTGTAAGTCCTTGTCAACTTCCAGTACATGTATAGGCCTTATAGGGATCAGCAGGAGTAACATATTTCCTTTTTCGTAGCAGAATTGGGACTAGGATCATATGCATAGGCTCTTAAAACCTGTGACTAAAACTGTTGAACATTGCTTTAATTGCCAAGTAATAGGAATAGATCTTTTATTTTATTACACAGGAGTGTAAAATTTAATTCTTCATTATTCTTTGTTAATTTGTATTTTTTGATTTTACAGCTAGAAGAACCTTAATGTAGAAGGAAAGTATATAGAGAGCTTCTTTCCGAAATGGCAGTATATCACAAGTAACAAGTTACAGACTTCGAGGTTTCCAGAGGTAAGAAATTGAAAAGCAAGCCAGTATTGCAGTGGGGCAATCTCTCCCGGGCAATCTCTGTGCTCCCTGATACTAATGTAGATTCCATATCATGTTGGAGCGATGGGAAAAGGTTAAAGGTCATTGGACCTCGACCATTGTCCCAAATAGGGGACGATTGGTCATTAAGACTATTGGTCATTAAGATTTATATTATCAATTTCTGATTCGCGTCTCAACGAAACTTGCCATGAAAGAAAAAGGAGTTATGTTGTTCGTACAATCAACTATAATTTTTGTTGACATAATTATAGGCCTAAATCATGTACTTCACCATGTTAAAAAATTCACCATGTTATTTGAATTTTATATTGATTTGGGCAATGATACCAAGGCAGACAGAAAGTCAGATGGAGGGATGAGATAGCAAGTTTCATAGGGATCAGGTGGATGGCAAAAGCAAATGACAGGAAACTTTGGTGCCAAATTGGGGAGGCTTTCGCCCTGCAGTCCCGGTCCCCGCACTCCGTGCATCCGCGGGTATTCATGCTTGTCGGTGAACTTTAAAAACACCCCCTTTTGCATCTCATTTCGCGAAGTTTTTAGGGGAAAAACACCCCTTTTTTTAGCGATTTCGCGAATTATTTGCCCTTCGAAAATACCCCTATTTTCGCTAAAATACGAACGATATTTCTAATATGCCCTTTTCTGGCAAAACGTGTATAGGCTTCTCGACGAAAATACCCTTTTTTTCAATTTCGCGAACAAGTGGTTTGAAAAAGCACACCTTTTTTGTGTGTTTCGCGAATCGCGTTTCTTCATCTGAAAACATCCCTTATTTCACGAAATTTTCGACGAGCATGAATACCCGCGGATGCACGGAGTGCGGGGACCGGGCCTGCAGTGGGCTGAATACGGCTGATGATGATGATGAAATCAAAATTGTGCTTAGCTTATTATTTCACTATAGGACTATTTTTACTTCACTACTCTATGTGCGTGTTTATAGTGAGCCAGATTATCCGGTATTTAGCGTATATTAACATAAATCAATTGTTAGGCCCAAAAAAAATAACTGTTTGTTTGTCCTCCACAGCTTTGAAAGAGGACGTGCGGGCGGGCGGATTTTTTTAAATTTTTAAAATTTTTTTTTTTCGGATTTGGCGTATTCCTGCACCTAGCTAGAGCTTAAAATAAATGCCACATTCATAATGGTGACTTTAAAAAAAAAACATTTTGTGTATTTAATATGCAGTTATAATTTGTGTTCATGACATAGTCTTTTAATGATTTCATATCCAATGTATTTTGAAGTCACTAAAAATAATAGACTATGACATGAACACAAGCTATAACTTTGCATATTGAAGACACAAAATGTTTTTGGGGGCTTTTTTTTACTTTCAACCATGAAAGATCTTAGTATTTAGCTCTAGCTAGGTCCAGAGATACTCCAAATCTGAAGTTGAATTTTACTTATTTTTATAAAAAAATTTATAAAAAAATTGGTCAGGCCTTGATCTGAGGAGCAGGCAGTGGAGGACAAACAAACAACCTATTTTTTTGGCCTTATTGCAGTATAATAAGTCCACTACAATTTTAACATTATTGAGCCCCTCCATTCCACGGGCACCACCTGTAGACCAGGCTGTAGATGAGCTAGGTGTCACTTGGGCGTAAACTTATCCCATATGGTTTTTCTAGATTAGAATTTCATGAGGAATAAGAATATCTTGGGTAACAAGCCCCTATCCTGAACAGGCTCCCACAAAGGGGGTTCTTTCCGGGGGTCCATTTTTAAGGATAAAATATCATAAGTTACGTTTAAACACAATAGTGTAGAGCAAACTCTTATAAATCTCATAAGAATACCCAATTAGTAAATTAAGCCCAACATATTTGATGTGGTAACAATCTGGAGGTGGAAGAGTAGTAGGGGGTCTCTAAAGGACCCCTATTTCCGGGGGGGTCCATTTAAAGGAAAACATACCCTAAGTTACGCTTAAACACAAAATAGTATAAAGTACACTCTTTTTAATGCCAAGATTGAACCCACTTATTTAAATAAGCCTTTTATATTTGATGTGGTAACAATATGGGGGTGGGGTGTAGAAGGGGGTCTCTAAATGGCCCCTATTTAAAAACAACACCAGTGAAATTTGCCTAAAGTTTATTCTTTGTTTGGTATGACCAGATTTTATGAAGATTAAGTATATCTTGACCAAGAAAGTCAAACTCCTTCATACAAACATCCAGCCACCAACTCCCCACCCCACCCCACCCCCAAACAGGGGGTGCCATTCAAACGTTATGAGCATTTTGAGAATATAATGTGTAATAATGTATGATACTGTAATTTCAAATAATTACGATGCAACACATCTTACAACCTAAAATCAAAATTAATGTTGATATATAATTATTCCAAAACTCGATGGCAACAATACTGTGTGTGTGTGGGGGGGGGGGGGGGGCTTGGAAGAGGAAGTCTCTGAAGACCCCATATTTAATAGACGAGATGGGGTCTTTAGTCTTTAGGGGAATCTCATATTATACGGTTCCAAGCATTTGGGTCCGTAATTTGTAGGAAAATACTTCATACCATTATGTTACCCTTTGGTTCAAATAGGGCACAAATACTTGTTTGTACTATAAAGTTTGCTTTAAAGTTCTACCAATTATGCTTACTTAATCCTCTGTATCGCTTTCATCGCTGTTGCCTACAAAGTCTTCACAATCATGATCTATAAACAGTTCTTGCATATCATCAGGCATAACCTTCTCGAGCCATCTCAGTTCTAGTGATTCTGTCCATGTCAGCAATGTTTCCAGCCTCATAACTACAAAGGACTGCTGAGCGCCATTCTCTAGCGATAAAGTTTGATCTCAAAATATAAAGTCTCAGTGTATGCTGGTATGGTGGTAGCAATGACACATCAGTGATCTTGTTCTGTTTGGTAAATTTCCGATCAAAGAGTATATACCGGGCCTCGTTGACGCTTTTACACTTTATGCCATACAGCAAGGCAACATATTCCGATCTCATTCTGGTGACATAGATATTGCAATCCTAGCGTTATCACACTTCATTGATGATGGTGCAAGAGTTGTGCTAGATACAAACACAAGCACATATCGCAAGGTTTTAGAATGAGCGACATAGACCTAACACCAGCACAGAAGACATCGCTGATAGGATTTCATGCCTTCACAGGCAATGACTACAACTCCTCCTTTTTTTGTAAAGGTAAACAAACTTGTTGGAAGTTACTTGAATGCAAGCCTAAATTCCTGGATACCTTCTCCAATCTTGGGGTGTCTTCTGCTGAAACCCTGGAGGCAGACCTTGAAGAATATGTTGCCTTGCTGTATGGCATAAAGTGTAAAAGCGTCAACGAGGCCCGGTATATACTCTTTGATCGGAAATTTACCAAACAGAACAAGATCACTGATGTGTCATTGCTACCACCATGCCAGCATACACTGAGACTTCATATTTTGAGATCAAACTTTATCGCTAGAGAATGGCGCTCAGCAGTCCTTTGTAGTTATGATGCTGGAAACATTGCTGACAATGGATGGACAGAATCACTAGAACTGAGATGGCTCGAGAAGGTTATGCCTGATGATATGCAAGAACTGTTTATAGATCATGATTGTGAAGACTTTGTAGGCAACAGCGATGAAAGCGATACAGAGGATTAAGTAAGCATAATTGGTAGAACTTTAAAGCAAACTTTATAGTACAAACAAGTATTTGTGCCCTATTTGAACCAAAGGGTAACATAATGGTATGAAGTATTTTCCTACAAATTACGGACCCAAATGCTTGGAACCGTATAATATAAGATTCCCCTAAAGACTAAAGACCCCATCCTGTCTATTAAATATGGGGTCCTCAGAGACTTCCTCTTCCAGCCCCCCACACACACACACAGTATTGTTGCCATCGAGTTTTGGAATAACATATCAACATTAATTTTGATTTTAGGTTGTAAGATGTGTTGCAACATAATTATTTGAAATTACGGTATCATACATTATTACACATTATATTCTCAAAATGCTCATAACGCCTGAATGGCACCCCTGTTTGGGGGTGGGGTGGGGGGGGGAGTTGGTGGCTGGATGTTTGTATGAAGGAGTTTGACTTTCTTGGTCAAGATATACTTAATCTTCATAAAAATCTGGTCATACCAAACAAAGAATAAACTTTAGGCAAATTTCACTGGTGTTGTTTTTAAATAGGGGGCCATTTAGAGACCCCCTTCTACACCCCACCCCCTATATTGTTACCACATCAAATATAAAAGGCTTATTTAAATAAGTGGGTTCAATCTTGGCATTAAAAAGAGAGTACTTTATACTATTTTGTGTTTAAGCGTAACTTAGGGTATGTTTTCCTTTAAAATGGACCCCCGGAAATAGGGGTCCTTTAGAGACCCCCTACTACTCTTCCACCCTCCAGATTGTTACCACATCAAATATGTTGGGCTTAATTTACTAATTGGGTGTACATTATGAGATTTATAAGAGTTTGCTCTACACTATTGTGTTTAAACGTAACTTATGATATTTTATCCTTAAAAATGGACCCCCGGAAAGAACCCCCCTTTGTGGGAGCCTGTTCAGGATAGGGGCTTGTTACCCAAGATATTCTTATTCCTCATGAAATTCTGATCTAGAAAAACCATATGGGATAAGTTTACGCTCCAAGTGACACCCAGCTCATCTACAGCCTGGTCTATGTCTTTCTGCTTTGATTTTTTAAGGCAATGTCCAATGACATACTGAGTGTCAAGTCGCAAGCCAGCTGACTTCAAGGTAACTTTGATGCTGCGACTCTTGCAGCAATAACATCATCAGTATTCGATCATTATTGATATTATTGAATCGCTCACTGTGACTGCTAGTAGCAGTATGATAATTATACCCTTTTAATCAGGTGCATTCCAGAACACAAGCAATCATCCTACATAAAATTGTAACCAGTGACTTTTTGTGTTTTTTTACAATCAGTTTCCATTGAAAATGGATGAGTGTGACACATCAAAATTCAACGTAATTAAGATCCAACTGATTTGTAAATTAATTGTAAAACAAGTCAAACTATATACATTCTGGACATAAGTACAGAGAACCTCTCCTTAATGTTCCCTCCGTTCATCATCTGAAAAACTTCTCAGGACCCCGCGTGTTAATTTATCATCTGCCGGTATGCGTTCCTTTTATTATGCTGCCCCTGTAGCTTGGAATTCCCTTCCCAACACCATCCGCAATATCACTTCTCTCGCTCAATTCAATTGTAGTCTTAAAACTCATTTTCCCCAACATGCTTTCCCTGAATCTTAAATTCTTAAGGTTTTTCAAGTTGTGTTTCAATCTGTGTCCTTTGCTTTTTTGTTTTCGCGCCCTGAGATCTTTTAGATGAATTTTTGCGCGGTATAAATACGCTCCATTATTATTATTATTATTATTATTATTATAAATAGCGAGTTAGGGCATTCAAAAATGCCTTAACTCGCGATTTGTAAGTTGACTAGCAGTTAAGGCATATGCCCTAATTTTCACTTCCGTGTATCTCACGTAATCTCTATTATTTTTCATTCATGTTACTTCTGCCAACTAATGTCATTATCTTCGAAGATTTTATCTTGTATTTGTAAGGTTTTTTTCAAGAAATTAGGAAGAAAGAATGTTTTATTAGAAAATGCGTATTAAATACTATTTACGTTCAAAGTATAGACGGCGACTTAGGGCATTCATATGAAATTAGATGATATCATTGAAAGTGGCCTTTATTATTGAGAAACTACGATACAATATATTAACTTGAGCGACTGCAAATACTAATTGTGTGTAAAATGTCACAAAAAAATCAAATTTGATTATAAAAGGTTTTATTTGTCTGTCTTTGGGATGATGTTGTTATCAATAACTCCCGATATTTTGTGTCGCCAAATTGATGATTTCGAAATTCCCCGTACTGCCGTAATATTTTCATGGGGCCTAATTTTTATGTTTTTGCATAAACATTTTTTTTTTTCAATCATTTATAAAATTTATTTTTTGTAAACATTTTTTTGTAGAATTTTAAACATATGCAATGGCTGTAAAAGCATCTAGAATTCATTTCAAATTAAACAGCGAAATCCTCAATCAATTAAGAACGTATACAATAGTCAACCCGCACCCGCCATGTTATTTGGATAGATCCGTTCGACGTCACGTTCTGAATCAGAAGTACTGATCTCTATCATGCTATACACACCTCAGAAGTCGCTGCTCAGTGGCATAAATATCTCCAGGATACATCATGCATGTACATGTGTATGTACGGACATGGCGACTTCAAATCTGTAACCATGTACTGACAGTCGATGCACAAAACAGATTTGATTTAAGCAAAGTAAGTATACACCTTGTATATTTTAGCTTAACAAATAACAGCAACACATGAACTGCACCAGTGTGTACAGTAGGCCTATGGCTTTACTTATAATTGTTTTCATCATTCATGGTTTTAGTTTCACCGGCATGCATGCGTCATAGTCTATCTACCTCGAGACACTGGCACTAGCTTTGAAGTTTAGCGTGTTCCGCGTCAGAGCGTTACTTGGTGCGTGTACAACTGTACATACTTTTATGCGGGCATCAATGTTGTGCACACAAGAAACCACGCTAAAGCTGGTTTCAACTTTCATACTACCCTGCCGCTTGCCGCTGAGAGGCGTGGCGCACGCGCATTGCAAACAAACGGACACAATCAAGGCTTGTCAATGGTTGAAACGCCCTGCCGCTTGCCGCAGCGGCAAGCGGCAGAAAGCTAGTGCCGATGCAGTTGGCAAGCTATTTGTTTGAGGGAGTTGAGATTAAGCATATCTCAAATTATTCCACTTGTTCATGTTATTGGTCATTGGGAATTAAGGCCGTCAGCCTTTCGCCATCTTGTGGGTACAAATGATACGCGTGTTCATGCGTCGGACACTACGCGCAGGGCGCAGCTTGCCATGAAACTGTTATCATGCATCATCACGCATGGAGATCGAAGCCTGAAGGACCATCGCAGCATGTACTCACAATATGGCGGCATATGAGTATGACGTCACGCTGACAGCCTCATTGAATGAATGCAGCTTTCAACAGCTGTACACAATCCAACTGCGATCCTATATCGCGTATTTCAAACTACAACACGAGCGGTCGAGCGCACAATGGATACCAAAATTACCATACAAATGATACAATACCAACCAATCATGAGTGCATTGGCATGGATGGGTCCGCGTTAGGCATGAACAGTCGTACATGGTGGCGTATATCGCGCAGTGTACGCACAAATTTGTCACGCTATGCCTATGTCAGGCTGTGTTCATTCAATTGGAATAATCTGTAAAGCACATGAAGGTTTCCTATTGGCCCGAGCATCACAAATACCGGTTAGGCATGAGCGGCTGACGCTAAGCCCAGCCCCAGCAGTAGTGTGTACATGATGTTTGAAGCATCTCTCTTATGTCATGTTCTCTAGACCTAGTATATAATAGGCCTATTTTGCAGTTAACATTTGACGAGCGCGTACTACCAACCATGATGTTGCAGAGTCAGAGCCAAAAACGTGTACGGTGCAAAGTTCATTCATAAATTTCCACTCTGCAACAGCAGATTGCCTCAGCAGCAAACAGGGCAAGTGCATTTCAATGCAGTAAATACGCCATCGCCATGTAGGCATACGGTTAAAATATGTGCTCGTCAAAGGTTCACTGCAAAAATATTATAGGGACTACTTTTCACCTAATTTTAGGAGGCTTATTTTGAGCCCTAAATTATAATTATGATAACTGGAAAGGTGAACATCTCCATAGGGAGATAATTGGAAATATATTATATCAATCATGCATAAACAAAGTTTGCTGACTCAAGCTTGCCCTGTGCGTATGCATGTATGTAGGCCTGGCCTAGAGTGGGGTTTTGAGTACGGTACTAGTCTAATGTGCATCATGTTCAACACTGTTCATGTCACGTCCGTCCGATAGTGATGTCGTTACAGTGCGCTGTAAGCGCGCTGAGAAACCACCCTTGATGTGTGCACGCTCTGTGCGATTAACATTATGTGTGCGAAGTGTAAAATTCACCAAAGTATGAGCATTTACACAACACACAATTAAGCACAATTCGTGACAGGTGCTGTGCCTACAGCCTACTTGATACATTAATGGCGTGCAGAGAACGCGCATTCAAAGGGCATTTTGTGATCCACAGCCTCATCCCCCCACTATTCTCAAAAAAAGTTGTGATTTTTATACCACTCACTGTACCTCTGGCTACATAATGTTTGGGGCTGTACAATAATTATGAGCCCTGGGAGGGTAAAATTGGGGGGGGGGGCAAGAAATTTTTGGTGAGTCGAAAGAGGGGGGCAAGCAATTTTGGCAAAGCTGAGAGGGGGGCAAGAGATTTTTGGCACTCGTTCTTGGGGCGCCTTTTAAATAAAACGCTCTAAAAAGGCGTAGGGAAACCGTACAGAAACGCTTAAATATGCAAATTTTCATGCTCGCTACGCTCGCAACATGTACATAGACCATGTAAAGTTTGCAAATTGGCATGTGCAAGTAGGGGGGGGGCAAAAATTTTTGGCAGGCCGAGAGGGGGGGGGGGCAAGCAATTTTGGCAGGCCGAGAGAGGGGGCAAGCGATTTTTGGCGAGCCCCCCACCCCACCCCCGGGCCTCATAATTATTGTACACCCGGGATTGCACAGCCCCTTATGTACCAAAAATTTCTTGCAGATTAATTTGTTTAGCCAAAATATCACCAAATTTGAATTTCCTTCGAACTGGTATGTACCAGAACGAAATTACAACAGTGGCCTATGGAGCACACCTTTGTTTCATAAGCATAACCATGAAGGTACAGGACATTTTTTGTTTTTGCTATAGCCCCCGAATGAAATGTATTTAATTATGTTTGTACTCACTCAGGTAGCATTGTGTGTGAATTTTACATCCGGACTAGAGGCTATTCTATTTTTATGGGCATTTTAGTGTCTAAAATGGCCCAAAATAAGGGTTTTTCAATATTGCTGTCCATTTCTAATCGTCATCCCCATAGGCTTTACATGTAAAATAAAAAGGCTCGTAAAAATTTAATAGCCTCTAGCTGGGATGTAAAATTCACACAAAATGCTTTTTGAGTGATTACAAAGATAATTAAATACTTTTCATTCGGGGGCTATGTGGAATTTTTTTTTATGTATTCCTTGTACAATGAAATTTCACAATAAAATGTCCATTGGAAACAAAGGTGAGCAGTGCAGTGTAATACACTAAATCATGCATATAAACTCGCAAGTTTACGCAAAATTGGAATCAACTGAAATTTTGGGAATAAGCTTTTTTCGTAGATATCTATTGAAAAATGTCATAAAAAGAGGATCACAAAATCCTCCTGTAAGTTGACACGCACAGTGACAATTAAAAAAGACAAATATTTTTTTGCTAATTATAAGCTCTCAAATTTTGGAAGATTAAAAAAATAAATAAATTAAAAATGCACTCATAAAGTTAGATATTCATAAAAAAATATATATATAATTATTTATGTAATGGGTTTGAGCACTCTAAATTCCAAAGTTAGTCACTTGTATAAAAGTAGGCCTAAACTTGTTATAGCAATATTGTAAAATATGATGAGTTAGCCCCCCCCCCCATTTTATTTGTCAAAATTCCGATTTTTACACGATTTACATAATAGCAAGTTGGTGGTGCGCGCCCTTAGACATTTGGCTACGGGCTGCGGATAGCAAGGACAATTTTCAGAAAAAAAAACACCATGTTGTCATCGAAGTTTCACCAGTTTTCTATAACATGGCTAGAAAGAAATTGCCCCATTTTGCACTACAGAAGAAGAAGAGCTGAACCACTGCCCTTGTGAAGTAATTTTGTGAGCTAAGATTTGATTAATACCCAGTTATGTGAGTAAAGAACAAGAAAGACACGAGAATTCATCTGGTTTAGCTCTGACAATTCAACTTGAGGCTGAAAATAAAAAATCTGGTACATGTATCTAATGAATAGTTTACATCCAAAAGCAACCAAACTTGAGCCAAATCTCGATATGAGAGCTTGCATGTAATGGTGGTATTCAAGGTCAAAGGTCATTTGAGGTCAACTTGTAAATAGGCTGAAAAGGATGATTATTAGTTGTGGTCGCATGTCACAAATAGGTCACCCAAAAATGGAGGAGCCGTAACATGAAAATGCTTTCTTCATCACACTTCAAGTTTGGTTTATTCTAAAAGTATAGTACCTATTGTGGAAAGTTTGGTGTCATTTTGTAGATAATTATGTTCTTTATCAAATACAAAAAACCCCAAGTCAATTGGATAACTACTTTGAGATTTATACTTCAATATGTAAGATTTGTCAATGGGGAGCCGGGGCGGGGGAGCTGGGGCGGGGGAGCCCCATAGAGTTGTACACAAAATTGTGAAAATATGGCAAACTTCAAACCTTTGTATCTTAAAAAGTACAACTAGCATGGACCACAAATTGCACATATATCATCCTGGATTGTAGATCTACCTCATAGTAGATCAACTTTAACAAAAGATGTAACTAAGGCCGAGTAAAAAAACAACATGTTTCTCGTCCGCGCCCTCCTCATTTTTTGAAGATTTTTCAAATTTCTTTTTATTTTGTAAACTTTCAGTTATAACTTGTAGAAAAAGATGTTTCAGAAGTTGAAACTTATTTTACGGCTTTGTAAATGCATAATACATCATTTAAGAAGAGTTTTGTGATCACTAGAGGAGCCTACCTCTCAAAACAATAAAATAAAAAGGGCCTCCTCCTTTTTCTCAGATATCAATCTGTATGTCGAATACCCAAAATATGGTGCCAAATACAGGTATTTAGCGTCGTTTTCCAATAAAAAATAAAAAGCCCCTCATTCTCATAATTTTTAAAAACCCGGACGAGAAACATGTTTTTATTTTTACTTGGCCTAATTAATTGCCTAATTAAATGCTGATTAAGGCAGTTTTTCCTATGTTACTGTACAAAGTGTACACGTAATGCTCTGACATTTCTAAATGGCCTATCTTTGGCCCGAATCATCCTGCTTATTCAAAAGTACACATATTTTTAAGGAAATTTGATGAGGAATTCAATTATGCTATTAGTTTTAGTGCCAGAAATGGAGAAAAAAAGTTTTGATTGATAAATGTCATAAAAATTGTAAAATTATTTTACAATTTTTGACCACCCTGTATGTTTAACACAAGGGATACCAAACTCTTTCTTCCTAATTTGTTTGATGGGCCCATGAAATGTCTTTCTGAATCCATATTTATTTTGAGCTACATAGCTTTCAGAAAAGAAAAATATGGGGTTCACTGTGACAAGAAAGATACTAATTTTGTTGATGTTCCACCCTGTATATTTCTTACCCACCCTGTATTATGATGTTATATTTTGTTGACTTGGCATCCTTGTAATATAAGCTTTCCAGAAATATATACTTATAATGGTCTAAAATGTATTTATTAAAAGTTGTGTTGAAGTGAATCAAAATTGGTGGTATGTTCCTCATTTTACATTATGTTACACAAAAGATGACCAATTCATGAGGCTTTTGTCTAACACACGCTCGTCAAGCGTCGCGTCACGCCACGTCACGCCACGTCGCGTCGCGGCCCGTCACGTCCCGTTGATATCTTCTTCAAAGTTACAAACAAGTCATACGGATTCAGTTCACGATTTTGTTTAGTTTTTCCCGGGGTGTTTCCGCATCGAACCCGTCATTATCCCAGGCCCACAGTGAAATGGTTATCGGCGTGGCGATTGCTGACGGCCGCACACCACCAAATAAGCCCCATCGAAATGCACGTAAAAGGGCAAACAGATTCGCGATTTTACCTTCCATGAATTTCTAGACACGATCATTTATTTAAAAAATGACTTTTTTCTATGGCAAAATATTACTTGTATTTGTATGAAAAGATATTCCTTATTAATTTTACTTGGCCTATATACAAATGTAGGTCCTACCAGCTTTAAACCACGATGACGATTCGCACCACAATAGCCACGACAAACGCGGAGTGATTTTATTGTTGTGCGGTCGTAAATGGGCGACAAGCTGTCATTTACGCAATGAAGTTCAACATTTCGCACCAACACTAAAATTCTAACCAGGAAGAGCATCCCAAACCATAACCAAAGGGCCTACTATCCTAAACCTAAGAACCACGGACCCGCCTCCTTTTTTCCAACTTCAAGTAGCAAACCTTATTTATTATTCGGACTAGCAAGCTTTGATATTTAAATTCGGACTTATGTAAACGGAATAGAAAGAAGAAAAGAACTAGGTTCATTGTGCTCACAAGTGAGCACATGTGCATTTGGCAACGAATTGGCCTTGACCTTTATTTGACCTTTGGCCCCTCAACGGTAGATTGCACATCGGGTCACTGTGGAAACGTTTTTGGTAACATTTATTGTTGACCTCTGTTTTCAGGTCAAAAGTCATACGTGGGTCAAGGTCATTCAACATGTCAGGTCAAGGTCAAGGTTAATTAATTCGGACTAGGTTTGGATCAAATCCATTGAGTCTGGAGTGAGATCAAACTTTTAACACAAATGACCCCTCAATGACCTTTGACCTTGAAGCCATATAGGAAACTTAGTAGCCACTTACCCACTTGTGCTTCCCACAAGGTTTGTGGCATGTGAAAAAAATGTCGTGAAATCACATTTTGGCCATATCAAGTAGGTCAAAGGTCAAATTAGGGTCATGGTCACACAACATTAATGGGGGTGGTCAGTGATTATTGTGACCAAGCCTGGTCAAAATCCGATGTAGTATACGGGTGCTAGACTCATTTTGAAATGTTGCCAGAAAGAAGAAAAATGACCTTTGACCCCTTATTTGTGTACATCCTATATGAAGCATGGGTAGGGGATTCTTCTAAAATATTTTGGTGGAAATCGCTTAATCGCTCTAGAAGCCTTAGTATTTTTGTGTGAAAAAATCACATTTTCAACTATATAATCAAGGTCAAAGGTCAAATTGGGGTACAAACCATAAATGGGAGTGGTCAGTGGTCATTCTGACCAAGTTTGGTTAAAATCCAACTTAGTATGTGGATGTTATAGCGATTTGAAATGTTGCTAGAAGCAAGAAATGCGGGTGAAAGAAAGCATTTGGCAACATTTGTTGCCAAATGCAAAAAGGGAGCAAAAGACAACCGAGACGAGAGCAAATCCCCTACTGCGAATTATATGACCAGCTATTTACACCGCCATCAAAGAAGACCAAATAATACCGCATCATATACCTCACAGATTCTGCAAAAATGGCTAACGTGTTTTATAAGTCTGAAACACGCGAATGAGGTAGCTTATTTTGTTTTGATAGGCCATTTTCACGTGTGTTTCAGTGGGAGCATTATTTAGTGGTGTCTTTGCGCTGACTGTACGTAGCCTCCGTCGCAGGCTACTCGTGTTTTTATCACACTCATAGTTTGAGAAAAGCGAAACGCACCGCCTGCAAAAGAGGCTACACTAAACTAGGATACGGGCTGTGGTTTAAAAGTAGTTCCAGCAATCCCGATTATTTTATTCATTGAAGCTTTGCTGTGCTTTGCGGCATTGATGAAAAGCTGGAATTCCATGGACTATTTCACGGACTATTTATCACGGAGGGAGATAAGGGTAATTGTGGAGTTAATAATTTATTATGAACTTTTGATAACATTTCAACGTGACGCGACGTGACGTGACGCGACGTGACGCGACGTGACGTGACGTGACGTGACGTGACGCGTGTGTTAGATAAAAGCCATTCATGACATGCGACCTTGTGTTATTTACATTGTCCGACGTACGCCCGGCGGACCTTGGCCGGGAGTAGCGGTAGGCGTTGCCAGGAGTAGTGGCAGTGTGAACGATGGTAAGCGTAAGTTCCGCCAGGCGCGTACATCGACAATTTACTGGGTGTACTGGGTGTACCCTCCGCCAGGTGTAAGTTGCAATGTAAACACTGCTACTCCTGACACCCGGTGTAAGTTTCACCTTTTGTTGGTCGGAACTAAGACATTACATATTGCGTGGTTGAAAAAGGTCACAGAAACACTGGAAGTGGTAGTCGATGTTTACACCGACCAGAAGTGAATGCTTGGTGGATCGGGCGAGTGCTAGGAGTAGGCTAGGTGTGGACACGCTGTAGGAGTAGCGAAAATATTTGTGGAATTTTTATCAATGTTAGCGTAACTTTACGCCGGGAACACGTTGAATTAGTGGACATGCTTGTAAGTCCTTGTCAACTTCCAGTACATGTATAGGGATCAGCAGGAGTAACATATTTCCTTTTTCGTAGCAGACTTGGGACTACATGTAGGATCATATGCATAGGCTCTTAAAACCTGTGACTAAAACTGTTGAACATTGCTTTAATTGCCAAGTAATAGGAATAGATCTTTTATTTTATTACACAGGAGTGTAAAATTTAATTCTTCATTATTCTTTGTTAATTTGTATTTTTTGATTTTACAGCTAGAAGAATCTTAATGTAGAAGGAAAGTATATAGAGAGCTTTTTTCCGAAATGGCAGTATATCACAAGTTACAGACTTCGAGGTTTCCAGAGGTAAGAAATTTAAAAGCAAGCCAGTATTGCAGTGGGGGCAGTCTCTCCCCGGGAAATCTCAGTGCTCCCTGATACTAATATAGATTCCATATCATATTGGAGCGATGGGAAAAGGTTTTAACTTTAAAAAGTTGTCCCAAATAGGGGACGATTGGTCATTAAGACTATTGGTCATTAAGATTTATATTATCAATTTCTGATTCAGCGCCTCAAAGAAACTTGCCATGAAAGAAAAAAGAGTTATGTTGTTCGTACAATCAACTATAATTTTTGTTGACATAATTATAGGCCTAAATCATGTACTTCACCATATTAAAAACTTCACCATGTTATTTGAATTTTATATTGATTTGGGCAATGATACCAAGGCAGACAGAAAGTCAGATGGAGGGATGAGATAGCAAGTTTCATAGGGATCAGGTGGATGGCAAAAGCAAATGACAGGAAACTTTGGTGCCAACTTGGGGAGGCTTTCGCCCTGCAGTGGGCTGAATACAGCTGATGATGATGATGAAATCAAAATTGTACTTAGCTTATTATTTTACTATAGGACTATTTTTACTTCACTACTCTATGTGCGTGTTTATAGTGAGCCAGATTATCCGGTATTTAGCGTATATTAACATAAATCAATTGTTAGGCCCAAAAAAAATAATTGTTTGTTTGTCCTCCACAGCTTTGAAAGAGGACCTGCGGGCGGATTTTTTTTTTTTTTTTTTTTTTTTTTTTCGGATTTGGCATATTCCTGGACCTAGCTAGAGCTTAAAATAAATGCCATATTCATAATGGTGACTTTAAAAAAAAAAAACCATTTTGTGTATTTAATATGCAGTTATAATTTGTGTTCATGACATAGTCTTTTAATGATTTCATATCCAATGTATTTTGAAGTCACTAAAAATAATAGACTATGACATGAACACAAGCTATAACTTTGCAAATTGAAGACACAAAATGTTTTTGGGGGCTTTTTTACTTTCAACCATGAAAGATCTTAGTATTTAGCTCTAGCTAGGTCCAGAGATACTCCAAATCTGAAAAAAAAGTTGAATTTTACTTATTTTTATTAAAAAAAATTGGTCAGGCCTTGATCTGAGGAGCGGGCAGTGGAGGACAAACAAACAACCTTTTTTTTGGCCTTATTGCAGTATAATAAGTCCACTACAATTTTAACATTATTGAGCCCCTCCATTCCACGGGCACCACCTGCACAAAAGTGATGTTCGCTCCAACTAGATATTGAACATATTATAGACCGTATTTACACTATTTTTGCCCCCCCCCCATCAATGCCCCATCATTTGTTTCAACCGAAACATTTGAACCAGAAGTCCAAATATAGTTAGTCATTTTGGTGTGATTTTTAAGCTTACCTATTTTTTCTTGAATTACTGTTGTGAAAAAGACCTAATAAATGTCCCCTCTTAGTACCCAGTACAGACCAAACACTAGAAACCCACAAAGACAAGAAAGTGCTCATATTTGGCGAGGCTAGGCGAGAAAAGGTAAAAGACAAGGTAGCATATTAAACAAGAATTTGTCTTTAAAAAAGACAAGTTCACAGATCAAGTGTATAGTACATGTACTTTGATCTAACATTTAATATTCATATCTAACCTACTCTGCACTTATTCGACAATAAATAAGTGATATGAGGCTTAATAATGATACCTGCGTCTTGACTCTGGAAAACAATATTTTTTAAAAAGCTCATTTTGCATTTAGTTTTTTAAGCCACCTCTGGAGCCACCTACAGGATCTCATTTTGCATTTAGGTTTTTATTAATTGCGTTGCAAAGTAGCAAAACTGTCTTTATATATGGCCCAATCCTGCCTGGAAAAGGCTATCCCTCTTACAACCTATCAACAGGTCTGATTTCTGTAATGAGGTGTCACCAGGTTTGCAAGAGATATAATAATACCAAATATAAAGACCATGAAATTCACCACATCACAACCAAGCTCACCTTGGGTGCCCATTCCTTTTTTAAAGGAATTTTTATTAACTCATTGCTAGCTTTTGTCAGGGCCAGGGATATTTGTCTTTGTCAATATTATACAGGTTTATAAACATGGGTTATTACAAGCGTTAATAAACATTCAATTAACTATAGATAATGGACTTAGTTTTGTGCAATGTAGTTATATTGAACTTTATCTAAAGTAAATAACATGCTACACAGTTTTCTATACAGAATGATGAGGCCTTTTGTGATGAGGCCTGACCTCGACCTGCTAGTTTTGATTAACCAAATCAGTTATGTGTATTGTCAGCATGTGATGGCTATAAGCCAATTACAAACATGTTTCTAAAAAAGGCTAAAAAATTCCTACGCTGGATAGACTCTTGGCTAGGTTAAGTGCTAATAGTAAGTTGTCATGTTGGGCAAGATTAGATAAAGGCATACAAACTAGGGTATGAGATATTGGAAATATTTCCTAGCCTCTTAAGCACATGGTTGGTGGGCTATATAGATATTCAAGACACAGGGTATGTAAGGGACAAACTGTGCATATGAGATGTGGGTGCAAGTGGTATCATTTCACTACCTTGAAAAAAGGCGAGGAATGGCTCAGATTAAGTCTTGCTCAGATCCTGGACAAGTTTGGCAAGGAAAGGCAAGGTACATCCAGCACATCCATACCTGCCACAGACCCTTGTCTGGAATATAAGATTCCACACCACCAAAGCACACCATGAAGGTAAATGGCAAGAAAAAAAACTCAGTGTTTTTATTGTAAGAACCACACCGGGATTGATTTCAAAAGAATTAAGGCTCACGTGCCTATCTTTGTGATAGCTGTACTTTGTGGATGGTTTTCTCAATATCTAAGCATAAAAAGATTACATTTGTTACAATTATGAAATTTGAGGCACGTTTTTGTTCTTCTTCACCAGATGACGCCACTACATATAATCAGTGTGCTGTAAGATTGACAGGATGTACATAGTTTTCAACATGTCACTGTGAAAAAATCAAGCTGGCAGCTGCTGCTTACCTACCCAATATTTGTTGGTTATATGGAAGAACATATCATAAACATTAGGTAACATGGTGTTTTGAATGAACCAGGGAGGTTTAACAATGAGAAAACGATCAATTCCTCCATATATCTTTTAACACATACATGAATAGGAACTCTATTTGGCCGTGTGTACCCTGTATTTGACATATGACAGACACTCTAAAAACACTGTCTGGCAATGTGCTATATTTAGATCACTGAGCAAGATAAAATACAAATTGTCATGATTGTGGAATAGTGGAACACCTGATTTTTGGCATATTTGTCATGTTTACACATGTCCCAACTTGCACCTAAATGGAATCAGCCAAATTTGTTGTGTTTGTAATTGTAGGTCATCAGAGCAAAGTTCGACATAATGTCATAATTCAAGAATTATGACATCATGTCCTCCTATATAACTGCATGTATAACTGCATGTTAAACGCCATAATAACCAGCAGGGTTTATTTCACTTTACCTTGTTATTTCAGCTCAAATGGACAGAAACCTTTCCCGATAATTATTATTAGCATTATTTTAGCATTTTAAGTGCATTAATAACAAATTTAAAATTTGAAGGAAATCGTACATTAAGGCTTTAAGCTTACCTGAAAAAGTCTTCTTACCATGCTAAAGTACATGTAATTATTAATCAGCTAGTCAAGACCATTCCTCTTGTACAAGATATTAATTAAGGCCTATAAGCCTAAACTGAAAAATTGGGGTTTTGTGGAGTAGGCTAGGTGCTAGTTACTGACTCGGAGACATGACTGAGTTTGGTTTAATGCAGTTGCAGTAATCTGTCTGATTTCAATTTTATTTTTGTTCAGATATGACCATGTATGTGACCATCTGCCATCAAGAAACCTGCCACAAACAAGAAAAGCCATTAACAGTGGATGCTGTGTTTCATGGGTAAGTCCAACTCCCTGAACTATTGCTTTGCCTACTTAACAATAGGTATGGTTATATTAATGTTTGTTTCAACTTGTTCTGTGACTCAATTAAAAATATCTGAAAGGCTGAGAAACAAAAAATTAGGCCCTGCCTGATTATCATAATTATCTTAATGTTGCTATCTTCAGTAGATAGCACATGGTTAGCAATACACATGCTGCATTAATTCTAGTCGGCAACTCGGCATCAATACTTAAACTTGAATAATTTCACTTTTAATGGTCGAGATATGTTGAGAAAGGCTACAGATCATGTATGACCCTTTATCATTCAGTAGACATGAATAACAACATTTCATTGGTTTAATAGCCAAATAATATAATTTTGTATTGTTCAGCGCTCATAAATTACCGTACAATATATAGCCGTATTATTCAGCTCTTAATCAGTACCGTAATTAACGGGCCTGCATACTCGTGTTGTATTGTGCTGATCGCAGTATGCGGTAGAGACGGCAATTATGCGCTACCTCACGTCGGTGCTAAGTGTGCTTTACACGCTGGCACTAGCGCGCTGTATTACATGGCCTGGCGGTAGTTGCATGACAGAAAACTGTAAAGCATGCGTTGAAGAGTTTGGAGTAGGCCTATAACTTGATCACTTTATGATTGTGGTATTATTTAATTATTATTTTTGTTTGTTTGTTTGTTTGTTTGTTTGTTTGTTTGTTTGTTTGTTTGTTTGTTTGCTTGTTTGTTTATTTATTTATTTTTGTTTGTTTGTTTGTTTGTGTTTATTTGTGTTTATTTGTGTTAAGGGGGTACTACACCCCTGGCCAATTTTGTGCCTATTTTTGCATTTTTCTTAAAAATTATAGCGCATTGGTGACAGGTAAGATATGTATATCATAGGGGCAAGGACTTTAACTACTGCACTGAAAATTCAGCAACTCAAGGCAAGTAGTTATTGATTTATAGATCAAATATTGGTTTTCCTCATTTTTGGCTGTAACTCCACAACTGTTGTCTGTGCTGAAATAAAATTTCCAGTGCAGTAGTTGTAGTCCTTGCCCCTATAATATACATATCTTACTTGTCAACAATGCGCTTTAATTTTTGAGAAAAATGCAAAAATAGGCCCAAAGTTGCGCAAGGGTGTAGTACCCCCTTAAATGTATACTGAATGATAAATTTGTTACCCCTGTCTGTTCAAATGCAATACTAAAAATATCACTGGTTTTGAGGTCGATCACACGAGGCCGCATTCAGTATTGCATGAACAAACAGGGGATAACTAATAGTATTTGACATGTATGACAGACACTCTAGAAACACTGTGTGGGGATGCACTATATTTACATGTACATGTAGATCACTGAGCAAGATAAAATACAAATTGTGGAATAGTATACAACCAGATTTGTCTGTTTTGGTGTAAGTTTTTTGCTAATTTGCATTACATGGGGGTGGGGGGCTAGATATGGGGATTTGGAAATATGCTCAAAAATGGCTTCAGATTGAATTTTGAAAGAAGATTTCCTTCAAATTTAAAATTTGAAGGAAATCGACACTAAAGGAGGATTTCGTGATCCTAGCATCCTCTTTTTATGACATTTTTCAGTACATATCCACGAAAAAAGCCTATTCCCAAAATTTCAGTTGATTCCGATTTTTGCGTTTATGAAGTTATGCATGATTATGTGTATTACACTGCTCCATAGACACTGCGTCGTAATTTCGTTCTGGTGCACCAGAACGAAATTCAAATTTCACGATATCTTTGCAAAACTAATTAATCTGCAAGAAATATTTTGTACATTTAAACATTATGTAGCCAGAGGTTTCCAGTGATATAAAAATCTCAACTTTTTTTGAGAAAAGTGGGGGATGAGGCTGTGGATCACGAAATGCCCCTTTAAGGCTTTAAAAGCTTACCTGAAAAAGTATTCTTACCATGCTCAAGTACCGGGTACATGTAATTATTTATCAGCTAGTCTGGACCATTCTTCTTGCACAAGATATTAATAAAGGCCTATAAGCCTAACCTAAAAAATAGGGGTTTTGTCAAGTAGCCTGGCCAGGTGCTAGTTACTGACTCTGAGACATGACCGAGTTTGGTTTAATTAATGCAGCTGCAGTAATCTGTCTGATTTCAATTTTGTTTTTGTTCAGATATGACCATGTATGTGACCATCTGGCATCATGATGAAGTTACAGAAAAAATCCCTTTGACTATTTACAAGAAAACCGCCGCAAACAAGAAAAGCCTTTAAAAAGGGATGCTGTGTTTCATGGGTAAGTCCAACTCACTGAACTATCACTTTGCCTACTTGACAATAGGTATGGCTATATTAATCTTAGTTTCAACTTTAACATGTGTTCTGTGACTCAATTAAAAACATCTGAAAGGCTGAGAAGCAACAAATTAGGCCCTGCCTGATTATCATATCTTAATGTTACTATCTTCAGTAGATAGCACATGGTTAGCAATACACATGCTGCATTAATTTGAGTCGGCATCAATACTTAAAGCCATATTATAACATTTGCTGAGGAAGACTCCTCACTGAATTTTTAAAATTCCTTTTTTACACGATTAAATTGTACTTTATTAAACCAATATACCCTGCAAAATCAACATATCAAAACGTTAGGGTACCCTAGCGCCATTGATCATTTTCTTATTTCAGTCCATTAACAACCGTCCACTAACCTCAACAAAATTCAGACATTTTCTCAAAACATTTGTATTACCGCACTATAACCCCACAACTATGACATTATTAGTCGATATCATGCTTCTTCATACCAAAACAAGCATGAGAATGTCCTGCAATTTAAAATCGATCGAAAACAATGTAGATGATATTGTTTACTCGCAAATAATTTTTATTCACCATCGCCTATGTATTAGAAATGCTTCGATCTCTGCCTGAGATCCGCGTTTTTCAGCTTTTCTACTGCTTTTCTATGTATTTTGACCATTTATCTCAAAACGTTACAACGTCGTGTCACCATTTGTACACCTGCTTCCTGGTATCCAATTGAAGCTTGGGATGTTTCCAAGCTTCTCATCTAATAAAGAATCTGATTTGCCAAGTATCTCACTCGCTTATAGCTAAAAAAACTATAAAAGGAGTATATGTACTTCTGAAGCATTACCCCCATATCACCTCTGCATGAACCAGGTATATTTGTCTTTCCGCAATCTGTATACAGTGCGTGCAGTGACACGTACAGTTGGTATGCTGAGATTTCACCAAAGGTTAAGGATGGTAATCTGAGAATGCATAGAGCGCTACACAGAGATCGGGTTTGACCTTGTGATCCCTATAAGCAGTGTTGGAAAGAAGTAATAAGTCGCAGTGTGCAAAGGGTCTCTCACAGCTAAAACGTTTTGATATGGACTCTAGGTGCTGTAGTTTTGTCAAAATCCGAGATTTTAATAAAACGCCGAACCGCACTTTATTATTACGATGGAATTATTAGTTTAACGCATACACAATGTTCATAACACACATTACGCATTACACGGCGCGGCGGGACGGTGATATACATTAACAAAGGGTCGTACTCACAACACGATCAAGGAGTGGTACGATAGGCTTACATGTGCGCTGGTAGTAAATTCCAATTTTTGCTTTGCCGAAGTTGTTCGCTCAAAAATAAAAGGGATATATCTGACGGTAAAAGCTAACATTTTATGGCAAAGAAATGCTAATCTATTTTGTTTGAAAATGTTATAATATGGCTTTAAACTTGAATAATTTCACTTTTAATGGTCAAGATATGTTGAGAAAGGCTGCAGATCATGTAAAATGGGGTTTTAAGAAAAAATTTAACCCTGCAGATTCCACACCACCAAATCACACCACCAAGGTAAATGGCTGGTAAAAAAAATCAGTGTTTTTATTGTAAGAACCATTGAGCTGCTTACCTACCCAATATTTGTTGGTGTTTTGAATGAACCAGGGAGGGTTAACAATGAAACGATCAATTCCTCCATACCTTTTAACACATAAATGAATAGGAAATCTATTTGGTGGTGTGCACCCATAAGTAGCACCCAATTAACACCTTTGTTATCATGTTGACTCAATTGGTCATCAGTCAAGATTAATAGGTAAATTTTCACGGGAAAATTTTCTGGACACGTGACCAATGCGTATCAATGTAAGTGTAACCTTGAGCCTGATCTCTGACCCCTGGCGGTGACCTCGCTATTAAGGGTGTGAGTGAGTCCCGGGAATTCGAGTCCCGCCCGATAATCCTATTACCCGGAAATTAAAAAAAAATTTAATTTTTTTTTCAAAGTTTTTTTCGGTTTTGTAGTGACTCTGGACCTAGACCTAAATGCTAGGATCATGTTAACAAAAAAAAAAAAAATTGAATTTTGCACATTGTTTTGTAATTTTAATATGAAAATTGATGCATAGTTTTCATGTCATACTCTATTAATGATATCAAAATGCATTCAAATTTTTTTTAATTTTTTTTTTTTTGCAATTTCGGCACCCGTTACCCGCCTCAAAAATGCGCCGGTACCCGGGCACAAAATTACCCAAGATCACACCCCTACTTGCTATTCAAGTCTTAGTTATTTTGATTTGAAAAAGTAGTTTTGGTCATTGCTTCGATAGAAATTTAGCATTGCAAAATTATTGATTTCTTCACAATATCATCAAAACGTAATTTCAAAAATATTTACCTACGGAAAAAAAATATTTATCTACGGAAACTCTTGTTATAACATTATAAACTTCCGACAAGTAACTTATTTTGCATCCAAGGAGAAGTTCTTCCTATTCAAATACATTGAAGACCACCGCTGTGCTCGGGGTCACATTCCATAATGCTAATATGTCTGCCCATGGGTATCACGTGAATATTTTCCTATTAATCTTGACTGGTCATTAACAATTTTAATTTTATTACAGTAATTCCTGCCAGACAGCCCAGGAAGGTTATGACCAATTGAGTCAACATGATAACAATGTTTTAATTGGGTGCTTTACTTATATTCCAGACAAAATGTGCTGGAATTTAGTACCTCACCATTTCTTGCCAAACTTGCCCAGGATGCCATTCCTCACCTTTTTTTTAAATATAAAGAATATGTGACCCGTCACATCAATAGTTACTGATTGCTACATGTACCCGTCCCTATTTAGTATGGGGCTTGTTTGAAACAAGTTTGTTGATGTTCAAATGCCAAATTGACTGCTCAGTGCCAGAAGTGGGTAAGTGCAATAGCTGCCATGTGAAGTATGAGTACAATGTACTGTGTGTAAACTGCCAAATGTTCACAGGGCAGCTATTGCTTCACAGGGCAGCTATTGCGCTTACCTACTTCTGGCACTGAGCAGTCAAAATACTGATGCCCTTGCACATTATTTTTTTTTCCATCACAATGCACTCCACCTTCGGGGTTGTATCGTATAAAAAAAAAAATAAACAGCATTTACATTGATATTTGTCATTTGAACTACAATAAAAATCATATCTAGTCATTAATCTCAAATCAAGAACTTAATTTTGTTAATTAAATGCAAGTTTAAACAAACAACATTACTTAAACTCTTAACGAGAGTAACAAGAGTAAAAAACCTATATCATGTATTGTGTTATGTGTTAGACTTGATGATTCCAAGAAAGATGGGCTAACCACTGAGCTGTTATTTTATTAATTTTATTTTCCATAAATCTTCATTTTATCACAGGTGATCATATTCGCCATACCAAAATCACAATGCGTCGAACACAAGAGGTGCAGCTGTTTGTCTCAAAAGAGGAGAATTCCATAGAGGTGATGGGCGCTTGATGACTTGCTAGCCTACCTTATACCGGAAGAAAGGAAGCGTTCCTTGAGAATATTCATATAGGGCTGCTTGGTAGTTTGGTTTTAATAGTCTCATGGAATTAAAATAGTCTATAGAGAACAGAACTATAATCACTGCAAGCTCCTGTAAACTCATCTCCTCAAAATTGATTCACAATAACTTTTATCCCACTAAAAGTAGCACTTAGATAGTCTGCATGCTGTCTACTGAAGCTAATGCTATAAGTATGTTTCATATGTTATCAAGATAGTCTGTATGCTATCTACTGAAGCTATGCCAAGTAGTTCATTCCACACATGCTGTCAACTGAAGATCATAGCAATTTTGTAATTTGTTATTATATGTGATGTGATCAAGCAAAATCAGTTGGAACTCGTAAAAACATTTACAAATCTGGATTTTGCAGAAAACAGCATTGAAATTGAACAACAAATTCCAAAGATATGAGCAACTAAAGAGTTTCCAAAACAACCAGAAACAAAAGGAAATATTTACTTTGTTTGGCTATATCTCAAAATCGATATTTCCGAAGTTCGACTGATTTTGCTTGATCGCATCACATATATTATTATTTTAACATATTCTAGCTACTTGATTGTTTTGTATTACACAGGTGCTACTGAAGATAGTCCATTTTGTTTAGAGGTTAATGACTGTGCATCATTTGTCTTGAGGGTATTGTAAAATAAATTTATTTTAAACATTGTGCTTTGTAATCAAGGAATATCAGGAGCAGTGTAAAGCACAATGTTTAGATATTTTACAATACCCTCAAAATACCTGATGCAAAGTCATTAACCACATTCATAACTGCCACTTTTCACTTTGCATCATATTTTCTTCTTTTAAATTTGAAAACAAAATAAAGTTTTAACTTTATCACAAAGTTGTCACAAAGTAGCTTCTCAGTCATCAAAATATGTAGCATCAAAACCATAGCACCTATCAAAAAACAACCTTATTGGTGCAAAGTGGGGGCAATGGCTCATCTAAAATTGTAAACTTTGATAAGGTTGCACCAAGTTGATGTATCGTTATGATACACACAATTTTCATTAGAGATGAGGACTGTACAAGAATACTGCTTGGACTGCTTAAGACTTGCCCCTACTACTGTATGTAGATACCATTTTTCCTTCCAGAAAATGTATAATTTTTGATATTATTAGTTCATGACACATGGCCTTATAGTAAACATTTCACTTGAATGAACATATCCCGATCTTATTTCAAAATACAATGCTAATGCACAACCTTGCATACTTAATGAAAAACACTAGCCAATCACGAGTGAGTTGGATTCTCTTCCCTGTTAGACACATGCAATAATTAATCACACAGTATACGTGGACAATCATCGCAATGTTGGCAGCTATGTTCATTCAAATGGAATTTTTACTTAAGAAATAAAGGGTAATGCATGATCCTTTACACGAAAATAATGTGTCCGAGGCAGTAAAAACGTAAATAATGGGTGAGGCGCATAAGCACATACAATAACACACCCCTGACATTCCATTCTCCCCTACATAAGCAGGTGTGTTGTGCGCTCTGCTGTGCGCTGTGATGATAGAAGAACATAAAGTTCGTTGCCCTTGACACTTTATCGCTAATTAATGGTCTGTCACGTGACGCTGCTTTCAACAAATCACAGTGCGCGATTTTGAATAATGGGTCGTGGGGGTAATAGAATCTAAGATAAGATGTTTTTATTTAACATGTGCTATCTACTGAAGATAGCATTTACAATTGTTTTGTATTAATCTACTGAAAATAGTGTTTAAGATTATTTTGAAATAAACACAGTGCTTTCTACTGAAGATACACTTCCGGTTTTGTGGTGCAGTAGCTAGAGCATTGGACTCATGATCGTAAGGTTGTGGGTTCGAACCCCATTCTATATGTTATACAAGGATGCATCTGCTAAAGATATCACTTATCATACAAAACAATAATCTACTGAAGATAACATTTTGATTGTTTTGTATTACACAGATGCCATCTACTGAAGATAGCACATAGATTGTTTTGTATTACACAGGTATTATCTACTGAAGATAGCACAGGTGCTAGCTATATAAATAGATTCATCAAGGTTATTGGTAGACAATATGAAAGGTTTCTTTTGAACAAAACTTTCACTTGCCATTGACGGTTTCACCTATCATGGTCAGTGACAGCACAATGAATTTTATTGGGGAGGCAAAGTGAATTTCAGGGGTGGGCAAAGTGAATTTCAGTAAGAGGGGTGGGCAAAATTAACAAATTTTGTGCAAAATAGCTGCAAAAAGTGGAAATGTTCTAATTTTGGTGAAATTCCTTCCTGCCCCCTGTAGTTCCGCCACTGATCATGATCGATGGGCATCATCAAAATGATGATTGGTGCTTCCTCCAGTTGGATATATCCTGACTGAAGGTGGTGTCTTATAAGGCAGGAGTAGACCCTTGTCTTTGTTCATGACATTGGGTCCTTGTCTTCTGATCAAAATTGATTCTTGACGGTTTCACCTATCATGGTCAGTGACAGCACAATTAATTTAATTGGGGGCAGTGAATTTCAGGGGTGGGCAAAGTGAATTTCAGTAAGAGGGGTGGGCAAAATCAACCAATTTTGTGCAAAATAGCTGCAAAAAGTGGAAATGTTCTAATTTTGGGTTTTTACTGTGGTAAAAAGAAGTAAACTCATGTTTGAGGGGCTGTAACTAGAGATCTGTAAGGAATCTGCTCACAATGAAAATACCACTGGAAAGAGCAAATTCTACACGTGTAAATAAAAGAAAGAATTGTTGCAATTGCTCACAGCAAACTCAAGTTATGCTCATTTGAATACAAACACCCATTTTTGTAACTGCACACGGTTTCACTTCCCAAGTAGGGGCCTACCTATTATATTGATTGGTAAGGTGCGATATTCAAATGCAAATAAAGTTCTGTGGCAGGTGTGGTTTCGATCAATAATTCCTCCACGTTAAAGGGCTCTTTTCATTATGAATTTTACCTCATTGCACTACATTATTATAAAACGGGCCAAATGACAACATGGCACCACAATTTACCGCACGGGAGCGCACCTTTCTGTCGACGAAGTATCATGAAACTAAGAGTCCCACTGACATCTTTTTTTCGTCTCCAATTTCCTGCAGCTAACCGGTTTCATGTAAGGGAGCAGTGTATAAGAATGTGAACAAGCTCAATGTGCATGGGACACTAAGGAACAGACAGCCGGAAGCTTCAGGCAGACCACGAACTGCTAGATCACAAGTGAACATTGTTAGAGTTAGACATGCGTTACAGCAAGACCAAAGATCAGCTCAATCCTTTAGCCAACATTCCCAAACAAGCTTCTGCCGGATCGCTCAGTAAAGACTTGAATTGATATCCCTACAAACTATAGTACCGCCATGGACTTTGTTGAATATTAATTAAAACCAAAAGTTGTCTTTTCAACAATAAATCCTGTTAGCACTTTGCTGATTCGTAGAAATTGAAATCATTTCAAATGGATGAAAATCAATCAGCCGTGTGCAACTACAAAAAGGGATGGTTGTATTCAAATGAGTATAACTTTAGTTTGCTGTGAGCAAGTGCAACAATTCGTTTTTTTTATTTAGACTTGTAGAATTTGCTCTTTCCAGTGGTATTTTTATTGTTAGCAGATTCCTTGTAGATCTCCATTTACAGCCCTCAAACATGAGTTTACTTCTTTTTGACTCAGCCTGTATATTACACATGTGCTATCTACTGAAGATAGCACGTATCAGGTAGATTTTGTATTACACACATGCTTACTACTGAATATCATAACTTAGATTGTTGTTTTGTATTACATGCTTGCTATCTACTAAAGAGAGCACTTGGATTGTTTTGTATTCATGTGCTATCTTCAGTAGATATGAGGGACAATTGATAAGTTTGTGACCTAAGGTAGAAGATGAGCTATACAGTTGTAACTGATATTCTTTCCAGTTCACTGAATGATTACACAGAAAGTTTCAAGTAATTATTTTTTTAGTTTTTCTGTTAGAGACAATTGAACCTTGACAGTCGGCTGTTTCTAAGAATTGTCAATTTAGCCCTTTCTAAGAATTGTCAATTTAGCCCCTGTGGGGATGGTGGCTGGCTTTCCTGGGCAGGGATCGTATTCCAGTCTCTCCTTTCCACGTTTGAACTTGACAGCCCACTTCATGCTGTAAGAAGAGGAAGTGTGGTCACTACATCTTAGTGGACCTGCTTGGGTGTTAAGCCTTTGAGATCGAGGTAGTGGAGATGACACTGTGGATTGGCTGATTTTCCCCCAGTTTTTTCCTTCAATTTTCATGGTTTTTTTTTCAATTCTCAGAAACCGCTGTCAATGGCCCATGGTTCAGCTATGGTGCGGTAACCGCTCTAGTTACTCCATATATTTTGCCTTTTATCTCAATTTCAAATTTGCCGCGTATGGCCTCCATGGACCAGATCATATCACAATTTAAGATGTTCTATAGTGTGCCTTTAAGTGGCCAAGCAGGTTTGCCTGCCTTTTTACAGGTCTACTGATAATTTTTTACTGAATGAATTAAATATAACAATTCAATATTACTGTAGGGGCATATGTGTGTATGTATGTATGTCATTACGAGGGGCAGTCAGTATGTTTTAAGAGTTGACTCGTGATGTCATTTGTGGATCGTTTTCATGGCATTTCTCAATGATTACATAAACACTGTACCTTTGTCTTTCAAACAACACATGTAAAAATTATATCACACATATGATTACGTAAGAGCATTAGCATAACATCAGTGGTCTAGAGTCGCCTGGTAAAATTGAGTCGTTTTTGTTAATGGAAATAAGAGGCTGAAATGATGAGGTATTGTTGTATTTTCTATATTTTCTATATTGGAGAATGCTGCCTTTTGGAACAGTAATAGAACACAAACTACCAGTTCATTAAACCATGTTTGTTGGGCTGTAAAGGTTTTAGTTTATTTAAAATGTGTGGTCAAATATGTCATATTTTTGACAAAAACAAGGCTTTTCTTTCTTTAAAAATCTTGATATTGCCAAAAAAAGCAAACGTGGAAATTTAATTTTTTTTTGCCACTTCTGTTGACTAATCTCCAAACATTTAAACGGGAGTCTCGAAAATATTTGAACTGTGATTAAAATATAACTGTTATTCTACCATTGTTACATTTATACAAAAAGTAGTAGTACAAAAAGAGAGGCCATCGTTTGAATGAGAATTTTTTAAAAACTTTTCTGGTCATTTCAGTTTGAGATCATCCATAAAAATTCATATGAATATTTAAATTACAATTTTCATAGCATTTTGTAACATTTTAGGCCCTATTTACATGGAATTTTGCAATTTTCGTGCATTTCCACCATGTTGTATCGGTCATCCCACCTACGCATGCGCAGATTGTTGTTTCATTTGCACCAGTTATCATCGCACTGAGTACCAGCTCTCACACGTAACCAGTCATTATATTTTAGTCTGTTTCATTTTGGAGATAATTGATGTAATTTGTAATAACTGCTTTTTCATATTCGCCATTTTTGCAGAATAATTTTGCTTCCATTCAAGCCCTAAAGTTGTTGAAGTTTCCAGACGTCCTATTTCTATCAAAGTTTACTGGCAAGTCTCAAATTTTACTAAATGCAAACGGAGGACCTAGTGTTTATTCCTGCCCAAAACTAGCCATATGCACCTTGTACTTTTGCTGGTCTCGGACATTGTAAACACGTGTTTTTTCTGTAATTTAAAAGGCCCGCCTTTTTGCGTGATTTGGCAGTGTCCCTAGACTATTAATTTTATGCTAATGCTGTTACGTAATCATGTGTATGATATAATTTAAAACTATTAAAACATACTGACTGCCCCTCGTATGTACATAGAAAACCGGACTTACACATCCTTGATGAACAATTGAAAAAGGCATATAGTTGAATTTCAAAGCCATTGCTAAGTATTTGTGCATCGGTGCTGCCATTGGCTCAAAAAAATGTCTGTGCCAGTGTGTAGCATGGGCCATCACATTGGGGGGCACCGACCATGATTGGGGGCACCGGATCTGATGGGGGGGCACAAGTTGTTTTTCGCAATTTTCCTGTGGGATTTTTTTAAAACTTCAGCGATTGGGGGGGGACATGTGCCCCTATGACACTACACCACTGGTCTGTGCGGTCCATGCACAGAACTAGTTTTCGCTCTTCTGGTTGCCATTTGCTTGGCTATGGGTTTGCTCTTTGCCATGGTTTGGATTTTTGCTTTTCATGTGCTTTTCATGGTTTCTCACTTTTTGCTTGTAATTAGCTGCCTGCTCTGCAAGCTTTATGTGGCATTCTCTGTATTTTGTGTACAGTGTGGTCCAAAAAGCACTTTACCCAATTTGAAAGCTTAATTTCTCAGAATTCAGAGCAGTCATTCCCAGTATTGTTACATATTTTAGATATATATCTGTCTAAAAATGGGAATTGAAAATCACTTTGTCCACACGCAATAAATCAATGGGATGTATCCTATTACTATCCGCATTGCATTAGGCATAATGGGTAAACACCTCGGCTTGTCATTCAAAAGTAATTTTGTTTAAGTTTATATGCATGAATGAATTACAATCCAAGATTTTAATCCTTACTATTCATGCTAGATACAATAGTGTACCCGAACTTCAATTCCATGATTGACAAAAAATTGTGGCTGGACGCGGCGAATGAGCCGTAAACTCGGCAAACTTCATTTTGAGCTACAGGTGAAAATATATGCAAATCTCGTATTTTGGCGAAGTTGAGATTTTTGCAGATTTGAAATGTTTAAGCTTTCTTCTAAACACATACAAAGTTTTATTTTAAAGAAATAAGTGGAAATATGAAATAATCTACATTTTCTGAGGCCCATCTGATGAATGGTCATTATGCTTCCCTAACTTTGAACGCGTTTTTCTCGGTTTCGCGTTTTGATTCATGACAACCTATAACAAGCCATAACTTCGCCGGATTGTCATATGAAGTTTATTGAGGTGTCATTTTAATCCCTGAAACATTATCTTTGCAAATATGTAAAAAAGTAAAAATGACCAGAGGGGGACTTTACGGCTTATTCGAGGTGTCCAGGCACAATTATGAAATTAACAAATGAATCACAATACTCTGAAAAAGATTTTCATAAAAATATGCAAAAACATTTGAAACGCCATGCAAGGCAAACTGTTGCGTATTATCAGTGGCGTACTGTGGCCGCCCTTTCCCCGGGGGGCTGAAGAAAAGCCCCTTCCTCAACAGCCCGAAAAGGTTGCCCCAATTTTTTTACGGTCGTTTGAAAAAGTGAAGAGCCAAAAAAAAAAAAAAAAAAAAGGATTTATAGGCGCTACCGCCCCAAAAGCAACACATTTTGATTTATAGTACAATTTTTTCACATTTTCCACCCTTTTTTCTTTACTAATTCTTTTTGCCGCCCCTTCTTCTGCCTCCACCCCTCTTTTTGCCGCCCCTTCTTCTTCCCACCGTCCCTTCGATTTTGCCGCCCCTGCTTTGACTCCCCGGGAGCTGGCGCCCAAAGCCCCCCCAAATACGCCGCATGATTATATAGCTTGACTCTGGAGTATGGAGTATTAGGCAGTAGTTCGGCCAGTTCTATTACGTCCACTCAGTCCTTCACATCTATTCAACATAATAATAGTTACTAATAGTAATGTACTTCTTATGATAGGTTTGGGTGGGATTCTAAAAAAAAAAAAAATATATCTGTTATTAAGTATACTTCTGCCAAAAAATCATGTCTTGTATTGTAAATTGCCATATCTTGACACCTTGAAATCCTGTCTAGAAATCCACACAGTCACAATATGCAATCAAATTGTGAGGATTAATATCTTGGATTATAAAAATTCGCTCATGCATGTAAAATTTTGAATGACAAGCCGAGGTTGTTTACCAATATGCATGCCTAGTGTATCCCTGTTGGTAATCGGATACATCTGATTGAATTTCATGTGGACATGGTGATTTTCGACCCTCTGACATAAAACTGCTGCCATTTTGTTACTTTGGCTTCTTTTTCTCATTTTTCCACATATTCTTAGAAAGCTATATTTTTAAGATATGTAACATTTTTGAGAATAGCTGCTCAAAACTTCGAGAACTGAACCTTTCAAATTGGGTAAAGTTTTTTTTGGACCACCCTGTATAATTGCACTTATCAAATAAAATACTTGAAATATGTATGTATATATGTTCTAATGTGTTTCCTCATGTAAATTATAGTTACTAAATATGTACTTATTTTTTTACACATGATTAGGCTACTTGTTACAAAGCCTAATGTTTACAAATAAGGGAAAGGAAATAAATAAAGTATGAAGAGATTTGCTTATTTTGGGTTTTGATGATGATGATGATGATGATAAAACATTAGTCTGAAGCTGAAATTATGAAGATGATGTTTTGACAAAGTCTGTACAGAATTCTTATCATCTAATAGCATTTCAGTATTTCAGCTTGATTTTAATGTGCCTTGAATATAAAGTAGATCAAAGCAAAAGAATGTGTCCAGTGCTTTATTTCATTAACCATAATTATATTTATGAGTTCTGAAGACCTCCATTTTTGAGTTCTTGGGACGTAGCGACTTGCTACAGGGTGTATCAAAATGATTGGTACCCGTCAGTTTTCAGGGATTATGGATAGGACTGCCGCAACACAATGCAACATAGATGTACCTAATTTGTGGACAAATAATGTGAACGATAATAAACTACAAATTAAGGCCATTTTACTGTGATCCAATTTGGGAGATACAGGCTTGTCAATAAACATGAAAACGTATGGGTACCAATCATTTTGATACAGCCTGTATGATCCTCCCATCAATGTGTGCATCCAACTAACACATGGATCAAACACAGAACTTTTTACACATAAAATCCATACGTTGGACCATTTTTAGCAGTGAAGCCAGCTCAAGCAGTACCTGTGTCCTTCAGTTCATTCATAACAAACGCTTGGAAAATACTGCACAAATTTTGAGATGTTTTTTGATAACCTAGTTTGTAAATGTTAATGGTTTTGATATATTACGAGCGCAGCGAGCAGGAAATTTTGCATGTTTAAAGGTTTCCATACTATTTTCATAAGCTTTTTATTCAAATGGCACCCATAAGTGTGTTCCATATATTATTACATACTAGAAAACAAACCTAGCTGGGGCATGTTGGTGTTTTGGAGGTATCTGATCCCAGCAAAATGTTCCAAAAATGTTCCCCTGGTCATTTGGTTTGTTGTCACCGAGTTTGAGCCATGGGCTCCATACAGATCTCCTGAAAATACAATTCTAAGATTTCCCCCCAGATGACCTTTGATCGGACTCCTGCAAAATGTTCCAAAATGTACCCCTGGTCATGAGGTTTGTTGTCACCGAGTTTGAGCCCTACCTGACCCTTAACCTTGGGATGACATTTGCAGTTTCATACTCCTGAAGTGCGAGGGATTATTTTGAGCAAGTTGCAGCCTGATCGGAGCAACTTGAATTTTGTCCTGACCTTTGACCTCGGATGACCTTTGCGGTTTCATACTCCCCAAGTGTCAGGGATCATTTTCAGCAAGTTAGCAGCCCAATTACCTCCGATGACCTTTGCGGTTTCATACTCCCAAAGTGTCAGGTATCAATTTTCTCAAGTTACAGCCCAATCGGAGCAGACCTGATATTTGACCTTGGATACTCCCCAAGTGTCAGGGATCATTTCCCCCGAGTTAAGGCTGATAGGAGCTACTTTAAATTCGACCTGACATTTGACCTCAGATGACCTTTGCAGTTTCCCCAAGTCTTGGGTTCATTTTACCTGAGTTACAGGCCGATCGGTGCAACTATAAATTTAACCTGACCTTTGACCTCGGATGATCTTTGCAGTTCCCCGAGTTACAGCCCAATCTGAACTTTAAATTTCATTTTGACTTGGACAACCTAACAAATGCAAACTTGCTCTGGCTTGGACCAAGTCCCGGGGGTCACTCCCATTGTGGCCTGTACACCATCTGCGATAATGAAAACGCGTAAAAAGGGTAGTTTTTCGTGGGTAAGAACGATACGTTACACGTTTAGGGTGTCAAAAACATGAAATATTGGAAAAAAGGGTAGCAAAATTGCAATTGCTGATACGCGGAAATGAAATTTAGGGTATGAAATTTGATGCAAGGAATAAAATCCCTGTTTAGGGTATTGTTTTAGCCAAGGGTTAAATCCTTGTTTAGGGTGCTTTTCAAAAGTTGATTATCGCGGATGGTGTACAGGCCACAATGGGAGTGACCCCCCCGGGACCAAGTTGCACCTAACCACCAAGTTGGAGGGAAGTTTTTCAGGAATTTCCAAAAATAGGGTCGGTATTCTTTTGCACATTTTCTTATTTCCAAAATTAGGGTTGGTCGGTTGAGGGCACTAATCTGATTATGTGCCCAAGAATAAGAGAGTAGCTAGGGCATATACATGTGTTTGTTCTTCTGGATTTTCCTGAGTTCATAATTTTTAATGGCCAAAATTTACACAATTGTTCTGCTTGATTTTCAGCCCATTTTGGGGTATTTTAGCCCAATTTCACACTGTTTTTCAAGATTTTCTACTATCAGGATATTTCACAAGCTATCAATCACACCCACAGTAGTAATATTATGGCAAACATAGCACGTTGGTCTATTTAGAAAAAAGTAAGGATGAATATAGGCTATATTTCTTATTTAAATCATTGAATTTGAAAGACATGACCTCTAAATGAGTACTCATATCCCATATGCATGTTCATAGGACAATCAAGTTACTTTATTACCGGTATATAATGTAGAGTAAAATACAGACAATGATCTTATTTAGACCTTACAAAGAAGTGAATAGGCCTACTTGCTTAGGCCCAGTATCCATAGGATGTTCCCTTGTGTGCCCTTGTTCCGTGTTCACTTGTTCCCATGTAACCTGCCACACACACAACGAACCTTCAACGAAAGTTCAAAAATTTTGATATTTTTGGGCCAAAATTTCAGTCCAAAGTAAACAGTATTTTAAAGGTGGGTAACCTGATTGAAAATCTCATCCTCCACTTTACCTCATCAAAATGCTAATTTTGGTATGAGATGAAAGCTCATACTTTTCTCATAGACATATTGAAATTTAACATTCCAAATTGGTGTATATCCGAAGAAATCATCAAAAACTGCTGAATTAGTCTCAACTATGGTATACCATATAGTTGAGACTAATTAGGCTAGATTTTAAGCGCTCCTTTAAGCGGGCGCACCTATAACATGACTTTGTGAAAAGCTTCTAATTTCACTCTTGCTAGATTTACTTCATGCAATTGTTTTGCTAAAATTATGCCCATATGCCCAACTCAGAAATAAAACCACAATTTGTTTGGATTTTATTTTATTATTGTTTTCTGATATGCACGGGATAAAATGTTGAGCATATATTCTTTGTTTAAAATACAAAATTAATGGACTTATAAAAACACCTAATAAATCCAAACCTTTGACCTTTGTATGCCTTCAACCAGTTTACCGTGTGTCTTAGAACCCGATAGAGCGGTGACATTTGACCATACACTAGGATCCACAACATGCTCATCTATCATGGGAACAGTTCTTAAACCCTAATACATTTGTACATTCATCCTTGGAAGATTTGGGTACACAAACTCTACTCTGCAACTTGAGGTCAAATTTTGCACTATGATTATGTAATTGAGGTTATTGGACTATGCCATTGGGATGAGACTCTTGTGGTCCATAGTACCAGTAATGTTTGCTTAATTAGATGTTATCTTAATTAGAGCTCTAGTAGGCCAAAGGTTATTATTTGCATGGTATAATTGACTTGGAACGTTTGTTTGCTGGGGAGATGTCAGAGTCAGGATGTAGGTATCATTATGCCTCAAATCACGAATTATTGTAAGATTAGTGCAGAGTAGGTTAGATATGAAAATGGAAAGTTACAACAAACGACTATACACCTGATTCGTGAACTGTGTCTTTTTGAAAGACTCGTCCTGTTTATCCTTCATCTCTATTTGATTTTCAGTGTATTAGCAAGTAGATGATGTATATGTATCACAGCGTTATACATTTATAAAAACTTAACGTTTTCTATTGGTCAACATAGGCGTAGATCCCGGGTGGGGGATAACCCACCCCCCCATATTTTGCCAGGGGAGCTTACTTATTCGTGTCTTCTATACTATTATCATCATATACCCCTGCATAACGAAATTCAACAATATTCAATATCCAAAGCAATATCCTCACTATAATAGGTCCCAAAACAGAATTTTCCCCACCCACATAATCGTAAATTGACACGAAAGCTTCATTCCCATTTATTTCATCCAAAACGGTCCTGTCATACATCTTCCCCAATCAAACACATTTCTCTTGCATTTGATCATTTCCTACTCTTCCCTAGAAAAATCATTATAATACCAAATCTACACACCATGGAATTCACCATATCACATCCAAGCACTATTCATCAAATACCCCTGCATAACGAAATTCAACAATATTCAATATCCAAAGCAATATCCTCACTACAATAGGTCCCAAAACAGAAATCCCCCACCCACATAATGCAAATTGACACGTAAAGCTTCATTCCCATTTATTTCATCCAAAACGGTCCTGTCATACACCTTCCCCAATCAAACACATTTCTCTTGCATTTGATCATCTTCTACTCTTCCCTAGAAAACTCATTATAATACCAAATCTACACACCATGGAATTCACCATCACGTCCAAGCTCACTTGGGCGCCCCATTCCTTTTTTAAAGGAATTTTTTATTTGATGATGTCTTCGGAAATCCAGCGAGTTGGAACTTCTAATTTCAATATTTCTGAGAAAAATAGGGCCTTTTACTTGAAATAAATACAATGGAAACTCATTAACACGAAGTTGTGCGGAATTCAAATTTTACTTCTTGTTATCAAGAGTTCGTGTTATCCAGTTCTAATAACATGTGAAATGTATGCTTGGGAATGTAAAACATACTTCTTGTTATCAGGAACTTCTTGTTATGAGGGTTTGTGTTAACGAGTTGCCACTGTATATTACATTATATTACATTAATAAAAACACTGTAGACTACCAGTATCACACTGTATAAATGTTGGTAATTCCATTTTAGTCACATTTACAAAAAACATTTACATTTTCTTTTTGCATGAGTGCTTGAAAGGGATGACATTTTATGTTATACATAAGTTTTAAAGAATTTGATTTTCCAAATATATCAGGTCACCTTCCTTTATCATTTTCTACTTTAAGGGGGTACTACACCCCTGCCCAATTTTGTGCCTATTTTTGCATTTTTTCTCAAAAATTATAGCGCATTGGTGATAAGTAAGATATGTTTATTATAGGGGCAAGGACTATAACTACTGCACTGGAAATCTTATTTCAGCACAGACAACAGTTATGGAGTTACAGTCAAAAATGAGGGAAACCCAATATTTGATCAATAAATCAATAACTACTTGCCTTGAGTTGCTGAATTTTCAGTGCAGTAGTTGTAGTCCTTGTCCCTATAATATACATATCTTACTTGTCACCAATGCGCTATAATTTTTGAGAACAATGTAAAAATATGCTCAAAATTGGCCAGGCGTGTAGTACCCCCTTAACAAAAGGAAATTTTGATGGTTGTCCCTTAATCTACTTTGAACTTTCATCCAAACTTTAACCATGGGTTTCACTGCTCCTTGTAAACAGACTCAATGCAGCACTCATAACTCATCTAGACCAGATGTGAAACAGACTCAACGCAGCACTCATAACTCATCTAGACCAGACGTGAAAAACCCCTGCGTATTTTAACTCTCCATGTAAAAGCAGCTTTATACATTTCAAACATCAGTTTTCAATTTGGTAGCTTAACCCTAACCCGCCAGGGGCTTTTTGACAACGGGAAGGGAAAGAAGGAAGGAATAAAGAGAGAAAAGAAAGAAAGAATTTGTTTGCTCTGGGTGGGATTCGAACCCGAGACCCCTCGCATGCCAATCACTGGGTCGGCGACACTTTGCCATGGGTCTTGGGCTTCGCTGGCCAGCAAAACCGTGCCTATCATCACACCACATGGGATGCATGCACAAACAGCGCATATATCAAGTAGTACTCAGACGTGTTAGGGTTAAGCAAAGGGCGGAGGCTCCTGGCTACCAGGGTTTTTTTACCAGCTCATAGAGTCATGCAGTTAATTACTAAAAGTCTGCAACAAATTTGCACGTAAATGTGGAAATGCAGACAAAACAATTTAACATGGCCCTCCTCTTCCTCGTTAGCTAGTTATTGTTTTAATATTATGAAGAAATCCATACAAGGTGTATCAAAATGATTGGGACCCATCAGATTGTTAGTCTAATCAAATACCTGCTTCTTCCACATTCAGCATTAGATCCTCTTGAAATTACTACAATTAATTGTTTAATGACACAAATCTACAAACAAGGTACATGTAGATGTAATGATGCATTTTGATGTAGCAGACTTGGCCATGTTCACTGGATATTTATGGGTACCAATCATTTTGATACACCCTGTACCATATTTTTGCTGAACCATGAAATAGTATCAGCCTACATTAGTGTATCTTACTTACTTACTGACTGACTAATCTTTTGGTCTGAAATGGACATATCTCTAAATGCCACAAAAGTATGATCCCCCCCCTCCCCAAGTGGTGTCAAATTAAAGAGAAAAAAGTAAAGAATATAATAAAAAATATTTTTCCACCTGGGGTGGCACTCAACATAAGACCCGGGGCAATATTCATATTTCCTATCTCAAAAGCCAAGAAGGTATGAACCCCCAAGTGGTGTAAAATGAAAGAGAACATAGTAAAGAATATAATAAAAATGATTTTCCCACTGGGGGTAATACTCCTCATAGGACCTGGGTCAATAATCATATTTTGGGTCCTTCTCATATCTCGAAATGCCAAGGTGGTATGAGCTCCAGAGTGGTGTCAAATGAAAGAGAAAGAAGTAAAGAATGTGAAAATAATTTCTGTGGGGAGACACTCATCATAAGACTCGGGTCAATATTCCTATTTTGGGTCCTTTTCATATCTAGATAATAGATATCCAAAGAATGTATGACCCCCGGGTGACAGTGGTATACTGCAAAGGCCTGTGGTTCAGCTGTTGTACCGTAACCGCTCTGGTTTTATATATTAATAATTAATAAATCTGGCATTTTAGACTGCATTATATTCAGGTTTTAATTTTTCATGATACCCTCAAACAATTGGTGCACACTGCACAGTCAGTTATAAACTGTATTAACGCAGTGTGTGTAATTTTCTGTGTGTGAAGTTTCTCAGTTTTTTTCAGACCATGATGTCACCTGCTATGTTTCTGGTAGTTTACTGAATGTCATCCATTGCCCGTTTCGCCAATCATTTTCTTCCTTAGTCTGAGGCACTGCAATAAAATACAGAAAAATGCAGTAATGAAATCAAATTGTTCACATAATAGTACATTCACATGATTTTACCAGCCAGTGGACTTTGAATGAAATCAGATCAAAATAGCCCTCATCATCAAGAAGTATTTTGAGCCCTGCTTGATTCACAGAACTGAAACAAAACTTGGGCAGAAAATGATCATTATCTCAGATTGGATAAATTCCCTGCTTGGCAGACATAGCAACCTTCCTTCTTTCCCTTGATGTGCAAATCTTTTGCAAAAGCACTTCTGCATTTATCTGCTATGTATATTGAACTAGAGTGGTTTGTGGCACCGCAAATTTGAACCAGCTATCATTGAGTACATCTCGAAATACATGGGTGCTAAATGCAATATGTTCCCAAGTTGCACAAAATAGCTCGTATGAGTATAATACTATGTTCATGATGCAAATATATATGTGACATGTCATGTCAAAAGGAGACACTTTTGGGCAGGTTATCACTTTTAAGGTTTTTACATATAGAGATATTTTGCTCCACAATGCCGTTTTCCCCAATGAAATCAGACATTCCTAAGCGAAGATGCTGAGTTTGTAAGTTATGGTATTATAAAATTGGGATATAGGCCTTTTAAAATATTATTGACAATGTTGAGAGTAGGAATTACCTTGAAAATGTCTCAAAAAATACAAGATGCCAGTTATATTCCGATCTGAAACTATCTGACAATATATTTAACATTAATAACATCACAAATTCGCAACAAACCCAAATTGTAACAAAATCACCCCCGGGCAGATTTTTGGCTATTTCTCCATTTTCAATCCTGCCCAAAAGTGTCTTCTTTTGACATGACACGTCACATATATATTAAAAGTCAAAATATTCAACAAAACATGATACAATTCTCAGAGCATTGTGCAGAGCGACCATCTCGGTACTGGCAACCAGATATGAGATCTTGTGTGCAATATAGTTGTGAATTAAAGGGCAGATCTATTGCAAAAACAAGTTTATCTCCATTCGAAGAGAATAATTATTACATTACAAGTTGACACTCATTGCAATTTTTTTATGTGTATTTCTCCTGAAAAAAGGGAAATTGTGTGGGTAAATTTTGAGTTCGTACGTGTTCTTCCCCCGTTTGAAGCGAAATTAATTTTCAAGGCAGTGGGCTGATGACGTAATTAAAGGAAGCAGACACTATATCATGCTCTCATTTACTTGTGTGATACAATCACAATCACTTTGACAAGTTTGACATTAGCAACAATGAGTTGTACCTTATAGACCGTACTATTATTTACCATAACAATGCTGCATAACAATATGCAGACTATTGTTCACATTTGGGAAACAAAGCCTCACATAGTATTTTCACACAATTTTCATCACCCTGTATACATAGAAGCAATCATCGCACCCTATATAAAGTATACATTTTCTGATGGGCATTTTCAAGCTATGTTTGATTTTGTGATCCTCAGATTGGGAAAATACTCCTGAAAGATATAGGCACTCCCACACAATATCACATGTTCATTAAAAAGGTAAATGTTACACCCTGTATATCTTCTAGTACACAGGGCCGTTCCGACCATTAGGCCAGGTAAAGCGGTCGCCTAGGGTGGCAAACGCAGAGGGGCACAAGAAAAAAAAAAGGCGAAAAAAGAAAAAACAGGAGTGTAGAAAGAAAAGGGGAGAAAAAAAGAAAGCAGAAAAAAAGAAAAAGTGCAAGGAAAAATAAAAAGGGGGCGAAAAGAGAAACAGAAAACAGGACGGAAAAGGGGGACCTGAGAAAAAGAAAAGAAATGGTTTAGAGAAAAGGAGAGAAGACACAGGGCGGGGGGAAAAAGAAAGAAGAAAGCGGGCAGAGAAAATGGAGATGAAAATGGACAGTGAAAAACAGAAGGAAAAAGGAAAAACAGAAAATACCCGGAAAAAAAAGAAGAGAGGAAAAAAAGAAACAGAAAACACTATAAGTGTGGAAGAAGAATAAAAAGTGGGATAAAAAAACAGAAAAGAAGGAAATCCATAGGCGTGAGATAAATTTCCCCAATATTTTGCGGGGATGGTTCATACAATCATCCCTCCCCCAATGTTGATGCCTGTATGTGGGTTTCTGACAAATTAACCTCATATTTGGCCAGTTTAGTCCCCAAAGTGAATTTTTTTCAGGCTTCGCGAGGATTTATTCCATTTTTGCACCACAATTCAACAGTTTAGCTTCTAAATGTCAAAATTGTTCGCGCGCTTCGAGCGCATTTGTGCCACAAATTTATTATGTTGCAAAAGGTGTTGAATTCACTATACTTCAAGATTTGTTTCCAACCCCATCCCTCCAATGTCAAAAAGAAATCTATGCCACTAAGGAAAACAGTCGTGGACAGTATACAAATAGGCCAAAACTGATGAGTTGAGATGATAATTGTTGTGATCTAAAATGTTTTTTGAATTCATGGGTATAACTAAAATATTCAGGAGTAACGCATTTATCTTGGTAACGATTATCATCAATCCTTTTGTTATGGCCTCTGTAGCCCAAACGTCCATGGCCGAGTTCAATCATTTTGCACATAGGAAAGATTTTTCGAACATTTATGTTTTTAATTTGATTAAAGAATATTTGTTTTAAAGCCATAAAGTGTGATTTGCTTTACAGCGACGCCCTCAATTTTTTTACTTTTTGCATAATTATAATGCCCAATAATATAAAAAAATACGGTACCATATAAGCCTGAAGTGCTTTAATAACAGAAAAATTTAACTTTTTATATTCAAACCGGGGAGACCCGGTTTTATTCAGAGTTCACCGATCGAATGCTTGCTAACATGTCCCTCTGATGTCAGCTTATATGTACACACCTTGATCGCAATCCACAAGCAATATTACATATAATACGATCGTGACGTAGTACACGCATAAAAGGCGCTGGAATGAGATCGCAATTTTTTCGTTATACCTCATTTGTTTGACTCGAAATTAAAAGGGAAAATGTGATCAGTGAAAGCAAACATTTAAATAGAAATCTATTCTTTATGCAAATCACACATTATTGCTTTAAGTGGTGCCTTATCTTTGGATTTAACTGTGTTAAAGCCATATTATAACATTTGCTGAGGGAACAAACTCAAAAAAATTTTAAATTCTGGTTTTACACGATTGTAATGTACTTTAGTCAATAAAGATACTCTGCAAAAATCAAGACTCTGGGTGCTGTAGTTTTGTCAAAATCCTCGGATTTTGAATAAAACGATGGAACCGGCGTTTTATTATTACGATGGAAATATTGTCCAACACGTATGCACAGTACGTACACAGCGTGCGGGATACACATACACACACACCACAAGGATCGTACCGTATTACAACCGCGGGAGTAACATGCATGGGCGCTAGTAGTAAATTCCAATTTTCTATGCTTTACCTCACTTGTTCTGTTCAAAATTAAAAGGGGACATATCTGACAGTAAAAGCTAACATTTTATGGAAAATAAATACTAATCTATTTTTACAAAAATGTTATAATATTGCTTTAAAATGCAAATACATTTATACAACAATACGCCCATATGACCAGAGATAGCTACTGCCAAGTGACATGATAGCCATTAATAATACAATTTCCTTTATTAATGATTATAGGTATAGAAGTGGTAATTTTTTTTAAAGCGAGAATTTTGTCACAGTGTTTTTCGTTGGAATCGACCATACACATGTAGCCAGGACATGTAGTAGGCCTGGCCTACATGTAGTGTACATGTTGAATTCCCAGGTGTCACCTATATTGGGTACCTGTACGCAGAGGCAGCTTTACATGGGAAGGAGGACAGGGAAAGAAAACAGGAAGAAATTGCGAAGCAATTCCAGATCTAATATTTTCAACATGAAACTGTGGAAATGGTGTAGAAGATATTGAAATTCCAACCAAATTATAATGGTATTTCCATCCAACCATTATTTGATTTTGAAATTTCAAATCCAATTATTTTCATCCAAATATACGGCATGAAAATCACCAACTGAAAGTGCTGAGTATTTCCCAGAGGCACTCCTACTTTGGAGGTGACGCATATATAAGGCTGTTAAGACCCCCTTTTTCAGCATTGCTGTCTCCCAAAGACCCCATTTTCCCCCAAACATATGCACCGTCACCCGAAGACCCTTCCTGAAGTTTGATCTGTCACCCAAAGGCCCTTATTTTTCAATTTGAGAAGCCACTTTCATTTATCACTGATTTTGTTACTTATTTTGAAATAATAAAGCCATTTAGAACTAGAAATTCAATGTTTCAGGCTTCTTTTGGCTCTCACCCAAAGACCCCATTTTAAAAAGGTTTCACATTAGGTCCAAAAAGTCTGACTCGCTCAATCAATGACTCAACGGTTTTGTACATTTTGCTCTTTTTGGACAGATAAGCTTGGGAGGTGAGCACTTATTTGCTGGAACTGCCCAATGCGTATGGTTTAGGCATGAATTCTACATTCCACCATATAGAGTTTTGATAGATGAGACAAACAAGAAGATGATCATGAGTAATTGTAGATTGATATATTCATAGCTTTATTCTACACTAGGCAAAGCATATCCCTGAATCCATGTTTCTGTGCTACGTGGCCAGTGGGCCAGGGTGAACTTGAACTGAACTTGTAATTTAATATGTATGTGTGCAGTGTGTGTGTGCAGTACATATATGCTATAGTATCAAAACATTACACACCAGACCCTAGTAAATCCCTGTCATGGCCAGATAACAATGAAAGAAGATGAGAGAAAATAAAAAGAAACTTGAGCTTGTTTTGCATCACAAAGCATTTTTTAACATAGGTTTCAGAACCATGGGGGGGAGGGGGGCCTTGCGGGTGCTCAGCCCCCTCAATAATTTTGGTTGGGGGGCTCAGGCCCTCCAATAATTCCAGATGAAGTAAAAAATATGACCAGATACCGGGAAAAACAGGTGTTAGGCGGGCAGCCTAACTTATTTCTTTCTTGCCATTTCTTTGTTTCTTCTTCTTTCTCACAATTTGCTACTTCTTCAACATCCTTGATCGGATTTCGACCAAACTCAGTCACAAGCAGTATTGGGTAGCTGGCTACCAAAGTTATTGGTTGTTTTACGTCAGAGGTCATCCAAGGGGTCACAGGGGTCAAAAAGGTCATTTTAACCGAAAATGCTCCGATTGAGCTGAAATTTAAATGCAATGATCCTTATGACATTCTAAACGTGTTTAAAATATTTTACAATTTATTTAAGGTCATTAAGGGGTCATAAAGGGGTCAAGTTTTTCAAAATGCTCCAATTGAGCTGAAATTTAAATGCAATGATCCTTATGACATTCTAAATATTTGAAAAACATTGTAAGATTCATTTAAGGTCATAAAGGGGTCAAAGGTCAAGTTTTCGAAGTGGTCCAATTGAGCTGAAATTTATATGCAACAATCCTTATGACATTCTAAACATTTGAAAAACATTGTAAGATTCATTTAAGGTCATTAAGGGGTCAAAGGTCAAGTTTTTCAAATTGCTCCGATTGAGCTGAAATTTAAATGCAATGATCCTTATGACATTCTATACATGTTGAACATATTTTAAAATTCATTTAAGGTCATTAAGGGGTAATAAAGGGGTCAAAGGTCAAGTTTTCAAATTGCTTCAATTGAGCTGAAATTTAAATGCAATGATCCTTGTGACATCCTTAAGCCTAGATGTTTAATGTATCTGATTTCAACAAGGTGTCATTTAAAAATTGAAGTTTATCCTATAGTGTTTAAATCTCCGTTTTCATTTCTGAAGCCAAGTGGTTGCTTTTTTATGTGATGGGTGACATATACCCTTGTGTAGAATATGTGGTTGGAATTCCGCAATTTCAAGATGAAAGTGGTTAAAATTTCCGGGATGTTTGCACTTTTAACAAAGCCTTTGGATTTCCAGGTTTTTGCAGTGGTTATTCATGACTGGAAATTCAGACTTTTGTGGAGGGATAAGCTTGGGAGGTGTGCACTTAATTGCTGGAATAACCCAATGCTCAACATCTCTCAAAATATTTGCTTTCTTTATTTTCCCCATTTTTTAAATTATGATATTCACCGTAAATTACCAACCCTTAACTTTAATTAATTAATTAGTAGATAATTAAATCTGGTCAACCAGAAAAATTCACTTTAGGTTAGATGGAATCACTAACCTTGCAGAGTCCCATGTCCCAACACGACGTGCCATTTCAAGTGGCAAGCGATTCAGCTGTCTGATGGCAGCGGGCAGTTTTGACATTGACGACGTTGTTATTTTGGACCATGAACCCCGTTGGTTTGAACGAGGAGTCAAAGAAGCAGTGTGGGTACGAGCCGAACAACCGTCCCTCAACAGGAGCGGGGGCATTAGAGTTAATCTGTCACATGGTTGGGATCAGGTCATCAAGCAACTTCCTCATCGATTGACCTCGGATGACCCTAAATCATCCACTAAGCTGAAGGCCAAAGGTTTTGGCATAACGTTGGTGATTCCATCTAATCAAAAGTGAGTTTTTCTGGTTGACCAGATTTAATTATCTACTAATTGATCAAATCCCAGATGACTGAAAGTATACATAGTGGTAACCCTTAACTTTACTTACAGATTCAGCACACTCAGTTATCTGGTTGCACAGTTGGTCCTGAGGCCATCACTTGAGTGAAATGAGTGAAATCAAGGTGTTTTTTTTTGTCCTCATTAACTTCTCAGATGCCATAATACAAACAAGGCTGTTTTCACCTGTAGTCTTGACTTTTCTACAAAAACAATACAGTAAAATATCATAAATGAAACTAAACCTAAATGTAAAGAATAAACTGTAAAGCAAGGTACATATCGCTCATTCTACAAAATCCGGTGCCAATCCACTAAAAAAATTGAAAAAATAAAAGTTGTTCAAAAAGACCTGCTTGTTGTGTTTTTTTAAAGTAAATGTATCACTACTTTCAGATGTAAAAATTGCCAACACCACTTGCATATTTTTCTTTCAGGAAGTCATGATGTTTTTTAACACTAAAACTCAATGTAATGTGAGCTACGTTACCGACTATAAAATGGGCTGGTTTTACTCAATCCAAGGTCATAAAAAGCAAATTAAAGATCACTGGAGTGAAATGTAAAACAGATTTCACCATTTCATAGAAGTTTTGAAGATGCTTAAATGAGTGTGTAACGTAGCTCACAGTAACGTAGTTCACTGGTTTTTAATGTTTTTAATGTGATTTGCGAACGTTAGAACGCTATGTCGGTTAATTCTAATATAAATGGGGTTCGACCACTGGTAGCTTTCACATATTATTAGGAAGTACATGTAATACAAGTGCATACTATAGAATCCTGGTAACGTAGCTCACCAATCTTAACATGGTCGGTCGAAATTTCAATGTTTACAACATTTCTATGCCAAAAATGCTACAGCATCACGATTTTTACTGTGATTTTTAAAACCTATGAGTGTTTCCTTTCAAAAACCATAAATTACATTGATACCTCTGTTTTACTTCTTTCCAATAACGTGTGTTAAAAAGGGGTAACGTAGCTCACAGCGTTTTGGTGGAAAGTGCAATTTATTTTAGAATTACACAAAGACATTTTAATCACTAAAAAATAATGTTGATAAACAATATGATGGTGCGTTATCTAATTAAAAAACAACAAATATGTAAAGAAATCGCATTTATTCAAAGAAAATATTCAGGGTTAGATGTGACACTTGAGCTGTGGAAACGCATTTTTAGCAATTTTTGAGCCTTTGCAAGGGTTAATCAGGCTGAAGAAAGCATTTAAAGTATGGAAAACTATATATGTCCGTGTAGATCTCGTTGAGTTCTACCAGAAAAACAACATATTTGATGCCCTAAATGCTCGACAACGTTTTTGTGGACCAAAGAATGGAAAAAAGGCTATTGGCACCGGATTTTGTAGAATGAGCGATATTCTCCATGCATATGTAACAGAGTATAAGTAATATGCAGAACTCTATTAATTAAACTGAGCCTGCTCACAACATCAAAGACAAGATGAATCTGGCCAACATTTCTTGTTAAATGCAAATGAATCTTCTAATATCTAACTTAAAATACATAATTTACTGCTTGAAACATGAAATTAAATGATTAAACAATACAGATAATACATACAGAGAAATCCTCAATACATGAAAGTTCCCATAATGCAGCTATTGCCCAATTTTGGTTGCAACATAAGATTTGAATTGTTTCTATGTATCCAAATGTTGACTATGAGCTTCTATGGTTATTTTTGGTAGACCAATGTATGAATGCTATTAAACCAGATACACACACAGATACACCCCATACATGTGTGTCCGACTGGGGACTTTTTTTGACAATCGGGGACTTTTTTATGAGTTGTGTTTCAACTGGGGACTTTTATGTGCCAAACTCTTACCAATCAGGACCTGTGTGTTTTCAAGTTTAGTACAACCAGGGACCTCACCCTATCCCTAAATGCTTTATTTTACATTTTCACCCATGGAGCCCTAGCCCAAGTTTTACAACTGGGGATGTCACCACTTGTAGCAAAGTCCCCAATTAGTGGGAAAAATGCACACAAAAGTCCCTATTCATAGGGTTTTACAAACGCACCCAAGGTTCTCTTTCTGGCAACATCAAACTCACACAGTGCACTCACCAAGAGTTTAACAGAACATTCACACTGAATGATGGTACGTTGAGCCTGGAGGTCCATTGGTGAAGACTTATTATTGTTGTCCAAGATGTCAGTGGAGACATTGCTCCTGCAAACAAAAAATAGACAGGTTAGTGTCTACCAGTGGCGGCGCCAGGAAATTTGTTTCGGGGGGGCATTAGGGGGGCAAAGTGAATTTCAGGGGGGCAAAATCAACAAAGTTTGCGCAAAATTACCGTAAAAAGTGGAAATTTTCGTAATTTTGGGTTTTTTCTGGGGGGCAACAGGGGGGGCAAGAGTTCTGACTGGGGGATTTGCCCCCCATGCCCCCCCGTGGCGGCGCCACTGGTGTCTACACTGGTGTACCAGCGTGTGTTGATGTTAGTCACTGCCTAACGGTAACAAATCAATAATAACAACAACCAGCATTGTGTTTTATGCATTGTGTCATTGCATATGCCACATGATTAGAAACATGGGCGTATAGACGAATCCAACGAGCCAAGTCATGGTCAGGATTTGGTCGGACATCTTTGGGTAGCCGCTAGCACCAACCTGGTGTTTTGAGCATCCAATTGTGCAAATAAAAGCCGCCTAACACCTAGAGAAGATGCAAGGACGAGGAGGGTTATATATAGGCTAATAGAGATAATTCCGCAGGTAATCCCATCGCATCTATTCATACATTTATGCATTGTAGCCGACGGCTACCCAACTAAAGGCTGCTAGTCAGGTGTAGGAATGCGTGAATTTAGATTCGTCTATATCTGTGATTAGCATGGCTGGTACAAATTCATGGCAGGCAAGTAATGGCGTGACATGAGGGGCAGAGGAGGGCAGTTCCCCTGACTTCTTGCACACCCTCTTGCCTCCAGTATTCTGATCGCCACAACTTTTGTGTATTTTTGATTACTTTATGGAAATTCAACCCCTTTGAAAGTCACCTTGCACAATGACCTTTAACCTTTCCCCAACATTCCATGTATTATGGAATCATTACATTCATTAACCTCCAATTATACAATATTCCGACGAGCCAAATAATGGTCAGAATTCATTCCGCCATTACAGGGGACCATTCACACCAAACTGATGTTGTAACTGCCCAATTGGGTGGAAAAGCGCTGCTTCAAAATAGTCATCTATATATATATTGTATTGCATTGTAAACTTTCAACATCCTTTTATCGCACAGGTGATAGATCACAGTTTAAAATTCCCGTAAAGCCTGCACCATTTCAAACTTTAGGTGGGATGGCCCCTTCAATGGTTGCCATTGAGGTGTATGAATGCGTGGAATAAGATTTGTGTATATCCTTGACACCTACAAGTGAATATCCAATTAAAATTGAACTTCTATACAATTTAAGGTTCATCCTCTTTAGTCATACCACTTTTCTTAGCATATCAATAAATGATGTACTATTCTTTTACAAACATGTCAAATTGGTTCACTATGATGTGACACATTTTGGGTGCATCTCGCTGTATGCACACTGTATCGCATTCCAATTTGTGTGTTGCAAAATTATGATATCACGTTTTCTGCATGACACTTTATTTTCTGCAGAACAATTTCTGCTAAAGGGTAAAAAACAATTGCATGTTCTTGGGTCAACCAAATCCGCTGATTTTTCCCATTTTTTGAAAATTCCCTGAATGGCTAGAAACCCTGTTTTATATCAAACATCTCTTTGGTTACATTTACAGTTACATTTACAGGTATTTTATGGTGTCATTTACCAGAAAATACCATGGCGCTTACAAGAAATATACACAAAAAGTAAAAAAACAAGGGAACAGTTCAAAAAAACACATGAACAGGGATGGAGTCGTGGCAGATTTTATGTTCACATGTTGCGAATTTCATGCCGTAGCAGCTGCAATGTCAAATCTGCTTTTGCCACTGATTCTGTAGCTATGTCTTGGAATAGCGAGCCAGTTACTGTCAGAAAACGAGCTGAAGGTACGAGCAGGAACATAAACAGTAGATTTTAAGGGCACAGCCTATAGGAATAAAGACCAATCGAACATATTCTTGTTTATGCCATAATATTGTAGTATTTCAACCCTTTCATAACTTCAGCTGTGTAACTTACGAAAATTCCCGCTAAAAAGTGGTTCTTTTAATTTTGAAAATCTGGATTTTTCGTACTGATCATACTATAATGATCACCAGACAATAATGTTCTAATCACACTATAGACTGTGTTAACATGGGACGTCAATTGCTAGGCAATTTCGGTCATATGCCCTCGGATATGTTATGTTCAGTACGGTGTACCATGAGGAACATGCTAACTTAAAATAATTTTGCAAACTTTGATAATTTTTACAAACTCAAATTATTTTTTCAAACTCGAATAATTATTACAAACTTTAATTTTTGTTGTTGCAAACTTTAATATAATTTCTATTACTCTTACGACCCATTATTCAAAATCGCACACTGTGATTTGTTAAAACGCGTCACGTGAGAGCCCATTATTCTGCAATAATGGGTCGAAAGCGCCAGTACACATTCTACGCACAGCATTACGCTTTGGTTGCGCGTGCATGATTTCCGCGATCTGGCGCTGTCACTTAAGCGTCGCGCTCCACCTTGAAGTAAACAACTTTAAATATTTGTGCCAAAAAATGATATTTTCTCTTTAAATCGCACTATTTTCTGGTAATAGAATAGAAATAAAGGGTGCAGCATTATCCTTTACGCAAATAATGTGTCTCTCGACAGTAAAAGCGTTTAAATAATGGGTTCGGCTCGCCTCACCCATTATTTACGTTTTACTGCCTCGACACATTATTTATGATGTAAAGGATAATGCATTACCCTTTATTTCTTAAGTATTGTGCATGTAGAGGCCCATTTATTGTCGGATTTCTGTATTTAGATCACGCAGGGGACGCACCATTAGATTCTCAGGGGTGCATGGGAGTTTGGGTCAGGCAGAATTTTTTTGTATTTTTTTATCGCCTCCAAAGGGAGGATTTATTTTCACCGCCTTTTTTTATTTTTTTATTTATTTTTCAATTATAATGTATACCTTTATACAAAGTTGGGTGGGAGAAATTTGTTTTACTCACCAGTGAGGCAAACAAAATTTCATCTCACTAGTGGGTAAGTTGTTTTTTTCGTCTCACTAGTGGGCGAAGTTTTTTTCAAAAACTCCCATGCCCCTTGAAATCAAATGGTGCGCCTCTTAACGCGGCTGTGTACTCTAGACATTGTGAAATTCGATGAAAGTGCAAAATGTGACCACTTTAAACTTCAACGGCCATTATTTCAATGTTCATTTTCTCGGTAAAATGACGATTTAGGTAATACGATAACTCAATAAATACAGCATCTAGGTAAGCAAATATGATCATCGTAAAAAGCACGATTGACTCAAGAAACGATTTTCTCATTTTTTATATTTTGGTCTATTTCGGATTTTAGGCATCATTTTATGCAAATAGGCGTTTGTGAATTTTAAAAAGTTCAATTTGATGTCTTATATGGTCAATATCTCAAAATATAAGGCCAATTGATATAAAAAAATATAACAAAAACCGTTTTTGGAATGGAGCCTCAAGTTTGAGCTAAAAACAAAATAAAATATTTTGGAAAGAGTGTTTTTTGTTATGATGTACCTAACAAATATTGCCAAAAACTCACTTTTTGTGATTTTCTTCAGAATTGTTGTTTTACCCGAAATCTGTATTTATATTAAGATTTATTGATGTCTTGCCTTCATAAAAATGTATACTTTTATATGTCTTGTGCGAATAATTACAAAGTTATTGCACTTTTACTACATGCATGTCTGAGAGTACACAGCCGCCTTAACAACAATTGGGCGCTATTAATACACATTAATGTTTTTAAGCAAATAAAATTCCAAAATATGGTACGTTTTCTGCCTTTGCTTGCCACGTGGTAAGCCTATGTTGAGGTTCTGCGATTATATGTAAAAAAATTCAAGATGGATACCAACAACTAAGACCCTTCTTTAAAAAAAATCATATCGCATCACAAGATAGACTCAATCTCGATAGCCTGAGTCTCGCTGGGAGTCTTGCTCTCGTGAAAGTCGAAAGTTTGCAAAAAAATATTTCAAGTTTGTAAAAATTATTTGAGTTTGTAGAAAGTTATTTGAGATTGTAAAAAATTATTAGAGTTTGTAAAAAAATATTTGAGTTTGTAGAAAATCATTTCAGTTTGCAAAAAAAATATTTGAGTTTGTGAAAAATTATTTTAAGTTTGCATGTCCCTCATGGTACATCCGTAGTTCAGGGACCGTGCTTTTAAAAACCCGCCAGATCGCAATCAGGCCATTGACCTGTGTAGTGGTCATCGTTGCTCGCTCAACCATAACATCATGACTGTCCCTAATAGCTACTCATTAATAATGCGTTGCGTCAGGTCATGGACTCTATTCAATAATTTTAATCCTTTCTTTAAGGTCAATAGATGAAAGGGAGACCTTGAAAAACAGATGCATGTTTCTAGATAATATTTTATCATCCAAGCTGGTGATCTAGGATATTTCTAGGAGGCGACACTTATTAATTCATACCGCTCACATCTTTCTTCATCCAATGGACTTTCGGGAACTTCTGAGATAATAAGTGGATGTTACAATCTAATCGGCTACAATCGGCATAGTTGATGATATCTGATTCTGATAATTCACTAGTAGCAGCGAAATTACAGCACTTTGTATCCTCTGGTGCACTATATAAATCTTATATGGATTCATGTTATTTATTTATTTTATAAATATTTCTTGTAAACACAATCTAATGTGGTGCTCACTACATGTAGAAGGCCTAGTCTGCAAATGTTCAGTGCATAAATCTAGTAAAGATAAAGCTTCATATGTTTAGTGTAATCAAATGAAATACCAAAGCTGGATATTATACAATCGTGATGCATTCATTCTTGTTATGGACGACAAGTATTAACTTTGATATTATTATGGCAATATCCATTCCCTTCTCAATTGATTATGCTTTCTTTTCGAAAAATAAACCATGAGGCCTAGAGGCCATGATATAAACTTATATTCGGTATGCGGAAACCTTCCACGGTTAGGCGGCGCTTGCACTCTCAAGATATTCGCTAAACTGCCGCCTCCTTCATTTGTCAACCTTTATCGAGGGGCGTGTTTGAGGTTTTATAGTCATACATGTAGGCCTACCATTTTTCACCCTTATGTCTCAGTCAACGTCAACACGTTGAAGCAGCTGTTTCGCTTCGCGCATCTATGTGGCGATTAAGCGTGTGCATGTGTACACCAGCGCTTTGACCGAACGCTAGTAATTATTTGGCTGTGCCCAATTAAATGCTCACTGTACTGACATCACTGTACTACCACATCAGGATGAAAAATCGCATATCGCAAACCAGCCAAATTTGTCATAGGTTTGAATTGGGCTATTCCAGATAAAACATGCACCCCCCCTATAGAGGGCAAAATTGTTTTTTTCTAAAATGTCTGGAATTCCAAAGCATACTTGAGGAAAAAACCTGGATTTCCGGCCCAGTTTAGTGCATGTAAAATCTGGAAATCCATGGAGGGTATAGAGGGTTTTAAAAATTGTCAAAAAAAAGTTGGAATTTTCAATTGACTTACCAAAAAAAATCTGAATTCCATCGCCTCTATAGAGGATTTCTAAAATACTCAAATAAAAAGTTGGAATTTTTCAATTGACTAGCAAAAAAGTCTGGAATTCCATGGGGGTATAGAGGGTTTTAAAATTATCAACAAAAAAGTTGGAATTTTCAATTGACTTAACAACAATTGGGCGCTATTAATACACATTAATGTTTTTAAGCAAATAAAATTCCAAAATATGGTACGTTTTCTGCCTTTTCTTGCCACGTGGTAATCCTATTTTGAGGTTTAGATTATATGTAAAAAAAATTCAAGATGGATACCAACAACTAAGACCCTTCTTTAAAAAAAAAAATCATATCGCATCGCGCATAGACTCAATCTCGATAGCCTGAGTCTCGCTGGGAGTCTTGCTCTCTCGTGAAAGTCGAAAGTTTGCAAAAAAATATTTCAAGTTTGTAAAAATTATTTGAGTTTGTAGAAAGTTATTTAAGATTGTAAAAAAATTATTAAGTTTGTAAAAAAAAAATATTTGAGTTTGTAGAAAATCATTTCAGTTTGCAAAAAAATATTTGAGTTTGTGAAAAATTATTTTAAGTTTGCATGTCCCTCATGGTACACCGTAGTTCAGGGACCGTGCTTTTAAAAAACCCGCCAGATCGCAATCAGGCCATTGACCTGTGTAGTGGTCATACGTTGCTCGCTCAACCATAACATCATGACTGTCCCTAATAGCTACTCATTAATAATGCGTTGCGTCAGGTCATGGACTCTATTCAATAATTTTAATCCTTTCTTTAAGGTCAATAGATGAAAGGGAGACCTTGAAAAACAGATGCATGTTTCTAGATAATATTTTATCATCCAAGCTGGTGATCTAGGATATTTCTAGGAGGCGACACTTATTAATTCATACCGCCACATCTTTCTTCATCCAATGGACTTTCGGGAACTTCTGAGATAATAAGTGGATGTTACAATCTAATCGGCTACAATCGGCATAGTTGATGATATCTGATTCTGATAATTCACTAGTAGCAGCGAAATTACAGCACTTTGTATCCTCTGGTGCACTATATAAATCTTATATGGATTCATGTTATTTATTTATTTTATAAATATTTCTTGTAAACACAATCTAATGTGGTGCTCACTACATGTAGAAGGCCTAGTCTGCAAATGTTCAGTGCATAAATCTAGTAAAGATAAAGCTTCATATGTTTAGTGTAATCAAATGAAATACCAAAGCTGGATATTATACAATCGTGATGCATTCATTCTTGTTATGGACGACAAGTATTAACTTTGATATTATTATGGCAATATCCATTCCCTTCTCAATTGATTATGCTTTCTTTTCGAAAAATAAACCATGAGGCCTAGAGGCCATGATATAAACTTATATTCGGTATGCGGAAATCTTTCTCGGTTAGGGCGGTTCTTGCACTTGCATATTCGCTAAACTGCCGCCTCCTTCATTTGCCAACCTTTATCGAGGGGCGTGTTTGAGGTTTTATAGTCATACATGTAGGCCTACCATTTTTCACCCTGATGTGGCAGTCAACGCCAACGCGTTGAAGCAGCTGTTTCGCTCAGCAAGATCTATGTGGCGTATTAAGCGTGTGCATGTGTACACCAGCGCTTTGACCGAACGCTAGTAATTATTTGGCTGTGCCCAATTAAATGCTCACTGTACTGACATCACTGTACTACCACATCAGGATGAAAAATCGCATATCGCAAACCAGCCAAATTTGTCATAGGTTTGAATTGGGCTATTCCAGATAAAACATGCACCCCCCCTATAGAGGGCAAAATTGTTTTTTTCTAAAATGTCTGGAATTCCAAAGCATACTTGAGGAAAAAACCTGGATTTCCGGCCCTGTTTAGTGCATGTAAAATCTGGAAATCCATGGAGGGTATAGAGGGTTTTAAAAATTGTCAAAAAAAGTTGGAATTTTCAATTGACTTACCAAAAAAAATCTGAATTCCATCGCCCTCTATAGAGGATTTCTAAAAATACTCAAATAAAAAGTTGGAATTTTTCAATTGACTAGCAAAAAAGTCTGGAATTCCATGGAGGGGTATAGAGGGTTTTTAAAAATTATCAACAAAAAAGTTGGAATTTTCAATTGACTTAACAAAAAAAATCTGGAATTCCATCGCCCTCTATAGAGGGTATCTAAAATTACACAAATAAGTTGAATTTTTCAATTGACTACCAAAAACTCTGGAATTCCATGTTAGGGTTTTTAGAGTTGTGTTAGGCTTGTATAGGTGTTTATTGTTCTAAAGGTTTCATTATATTTATCTGCATTTATTCCAAGTCATCTATGATGTTTTACATGTATAATATAGGTGTTTGGCAGTAACATACGCAGGTTTTCAAAGTCTGGTTCAGGGGTCTCGATTCTCTGACAGTTTTAAAATTTAATAACTAATTCCCCAGTTTCCCCCGATTGGGTGCATTATTTCCCCAAACTTTTTGACAAAAAAGGGGGGAAGGCACATCCCCTGTCCCTTTATGCATGTCACTGGTGTTGGTATCCTAGGTAACCACTAAAATTAAGCATCTCTTTTGTGAAGGGTTGCTGTTCTCCTTACGGGTTTTCAATAACAATATGTGGTATGTAGGCCTACTAGTTTCTATATTAGGCCTAAAAAATGTTTGATTGGCGTAACATAATTTTAACATTCTTGTTAAATCGGGTCTTTAGGTCCATGAACTGAACCACACAAAGGGACGTATACTCTGTCGGCAGCACACATTTGAACTATAAAAGGATTGTATTGTGAAACTCAGTTTCTTGCTTCAGCTCTTTCTAAAAATTCATTAGGGCAAAATTCTCTCTTTATGTCCTTTATTTATTCCTGTTCTTTCTTTCTTGAGGCCTAGATCTTTTTTCCCTACTTTACAACTCGAATATTGTTGTATTGTCAATGGATATACCGTGAGAACGTTCAGCCTAATGGCGCCATGGGCCCCTTTGATATAACTGGTATTTTAGACACAAACTTAAACTAAGTGCCCTCCTACAAAAATCCCACCAGCAAATAAGGGCATGCGCATACCCTTAATTCTTGTTGTGATTTTAGAGGAGGTAGCTCTCTCTTTGTACATGAAATTTACCCCAAGGCAAAGGAGCCCATGTAAAAAAAAAAAACGGTACATAAGAATTCAAACTTTCTTACTTTGGTTTGAGCTGAGACTAAAATACCTAAAGCCTCAAATGTTGTTTTTATATTAAATACATACCTATATTTGAATGAAATAGATATATTTATAATAGGCTACATGATAAATACATGAAGCCACAGCAAGTAGAACGAGTGCGACCTTTGTCGCGCCTATGGTGCCTAATTGCTGCAGTACCTTGTACTACGTAGGTGCTCCTTTGTTAAAAGGGAATTCCCTGATTGGGGAGTGGACATTAAAGAGCTCATATCTAAATTCGTTGGGGACTGTTACTTTTTAAAGTTTCAACGTCCGTATACATACGACATGTATGAATAAAATACGACATGAATAAAGTAATAATAAAGTGCACACACATCTTCCAAATCTAGGTATAGGCCTATCCTTTATTGTTACCAAAAATAAATACATGTTGCATGGATCGAATGGTGCAATTAATAATACCTTGTCTGTGTCATGTGCTCATTTCTTCGATAAAACAAAACAAATAACCACTCGTATCATACTGATGTCTGAGTGAGGGATTATTATTTGAAAGGAAAATAAGTTCACGACTGCACTTAACTTTCAGACCACAAATTGACCCCACTAAACCTAGTAAAAATCAAAATGCAAGTTTCCATACTGCAGTTACTGTCCGTTTTCCTATACACAATACACAGTGCTCTCACCATTGAGCTGTGACCTCTACAAATCGTGCCACGTTAAAAGGATAGGCATTTGCCTAGTTAACGTCAATGTGTGAAAAATAACCGCCAATATTAAAAGTACTCTCAAAAACTTCTAGCAAATATATTTCTCTAACATGACCTAAAATTACAGCTAGGTTAGATGTTCAGAAATATTCGTACTTTGGTAAAACAGTGAGTGAGGGCAAGGCATAGCTAGCCAAATCCCGTGTTAATTGAATGGAGATTTGACCGAAAATTTTGGTAAACGGACCGCTCACTTCTGAAGAATGCCACACGAAAGCGGTACAAGCTACATTTAAAGTACTCTCTGTTCGATCATCATGATGAGTTTTTTTACATAGTATGCCGAAATTTGGTACTGTACGTAATTGACAAAGGGTCGTACTTTGCTGATGAGTAAGTGACAGTGAACATGAAAATCAGGGCCCATAACCCAAGTTAGTAGCTAGTTAGTGGAGGCCACGGGACTGATTATTGATTATTGAAGTGCCTTATTAATAGATACGCATACGATTTAGGGCAAGAAAAAAAACCGGGACACTTTTGGAGACATCATCATCATCATCATCATCATCATCATCATCATCATCATCATCATCATCGACATCATCATCATCATCACTTTCTACATTTTTTCTAAACAACATAGGGCCTACCGTTTTAATAAGATTTTTTTCTTGAAATGCATGTAACTATAATTATTGTTTAGAGCGTAATGAAATAAAACATCACGATTTTCATCACAAAACAAAGTAATAGGCCTACAAAAGAAATACATTTTTCGAGAGTGATTAAATAAAACATCACGATTTTCATCACGGAACAAAGTAATACATAAGACATCGTTTGTTTGATTGCAATCAACCGCGACAGTTCGTCTCACACACATAACAATGCACTGCGATCAAATAGGTTGATGACAACATTTGATTGAATGGATTGCACTGCGCCATGATTACGTGCACCGGTTCAAATCCTTTGTTTGGAGCCAATCAATAATTTCACGTACAGCCTCTATGCAAATTAGAGTTTACACACGCTGCAGCTGGGGTAATCGATCGAAGCTGGTTGCCGTTAGTGATCGAATGCATGAGCTTATTTGCTTTATTGAATCGATTTACTGGATTAATTTCCTGTTAACTGGGTTTAATGCCACAAAGGTCGAATCGGGCTTGCCATGGACCATAAGTGCATCATGGCAAGTTTTGGATTGGGAAACTTGCATGTTTTTACTGCACTTGACTCACAAATGCTAGTGTTTCAACTCAATGCAACTTCTTTTCTAAAATTGGCAAGTTTCTTGAGTTTTCTGGAGTAAACACGACCAAGCTGAGTTGTCCACACTATGCGTTTTACTTGACTTTGTTTATGTAAATATATTCAAGGTTTTTATAATTTACACCTGTCTATTTCTTTCCTTGCCCTGTTACATGTATAGCTATTATTATAAGATGAGCTCAAAGTGTATATTTCTACATTTTGAGCTCAAAATATTTAATCAATGATAATAGGGATATCATATGTCTATACTATTGTGTGTGGGGGTGTGGGCTGTGGGAGTGAGTGTGATGCTGTTTTAAACAAATAGGCCTATAAAAACAAAATCTTCGCACAAGCTAGAATGAAGAGTGAAGACCCAAGTCGGGCTGGGGATCACCATTGCCGGGATGAACCTATAGACCCACACCACTCTTCATCATACATAAATTCTTCCAGGCGCATTTCATAATATGAAATTTAAAAAAAAAAGGAAATTTAGTTCGACAGAGGTGGGGCTCGAACCCACGGTGCATCGCTATCATGTATACAGTATCGTATCGGCATATTACCAGCGCCTTTACCATGTTAACCGCCGCCAACTGAACTGACTTGTTTGCGTTGGAGCCATCTTGAAAATTTGAACATATAAATAATCACAACTTCAATTACTTCATTACTTCAACATACCACGTGACAAGCAAAGACAGAAAACGTACCATATTTTGGAATTTTATCTGCTTAAAAACATTAATGTGTAGAGCTACCATTATTAATATTGTTGAATTCTCAGGCGCATACAAACAATACGAGGGGCCTATGATACATACACAATTGATTTCGTGCATGCACATGCTCTGCAAGGTAGGGAGCCTAGTCAGCCTACCATTTTTCTTGTAAGACTGGATTCAGTAGTCCACGAGGTCCCCAAAGTTAAATTCCCATAAAGACGTAAATTTTACATAAAATTTCCGCCATCAATTCAGTGTTAATTTTATTATTCAGAAAATATTTTGGTATATAAAATTGAAATAAAATTCTCTGCTTCCTAAACCACTGAAGCATGATTGGGTATCACGAATCGTTATATATGATGTAGGGCCTACAGTTAATATTCAAATATTCTTTTACACATATGATGCTTCAGTTTTTACACAAACAAGAATTTGCACTTATTCGACAATAAATAAGTGATATGAGGCTTAATAATGATACATGTGTCTTGACTCTGAAAAACAATATTTTTTAAATTTTTTAAGTTTTTTTTTTTTTTTAGTTTTTTAAGCCACCTCGGAAGCCACCTACAGGATCTCATTTTGCATTTAGGGTTTTTATTATGCTGCAAAGTAGCAAAACTTTCTTTATATATGGCCAATTCGTGCCTGGAAAAGGCTATCCCTCTTACAACCTATCAACAGGTCTCATTTCTATAATGAGGTGTCACCGGGTTTCATGAGATAATAATACCAAATTTAAACACCATGAAATTCAATACATCACGACCAAGCTCACATTGGGCGCCCCATTCCTTTTTTAAAGGAATTTTATTAAGCCACCTACAGGAAACAAATTTGGCTATAAACTACGAAGAGTCTAATAAATAAATAAAATAAATAAAATAAAATGAAAATTGTACATATGTATGCAAGATGCCTTATCACTGAAGTAAACAATTTACCCAGCCATTTGCTCTTGCTATAGCTTTTGTCAGGGTCAGGGATATTTGTCTCATAGTCCTGCTTTTATGAACACCAATATTATACAGGTTTATAGGCCTACACATGGGTTATTACAAGAGTCAATAAACATTTGACCAATTAACTATAGATAATGGACTTAGTTTTATGCAATGTAGTTATATTGAACTTTTTCTGAAGTCGCCTGCTGCATAGTTTTCTATACAGATGATATGTTTACTTTGTGATTAGGCCTGATCATGACCTGCTAGTTTGATTAACCAATCAGTTATGTGTATTATCAGCATGTGATGGCTATAAGCCAATTGCAAACATATTTATAAAAAAAAAAAAGGATAAAAAATTCCTACACTGAGCAGACTCTTTGCTGGGTTTAAGGGCTAAATAGTAAGTTGTCATGTTGGGCAAGATTAGATAAAGGCATACAAACTAGGGTATGATATATTAGGAATTATTTCCTAGCCTCTTAACCACAGGGTTGGGCTATATAGCTATTCAAGACACAGGATATGTAAGAGATAAACTGTGCATATGAGATGTGGGGGCAATGGCATCATTTCACTGACGTGAAAAAATATTTCATTGAAAACCCTCCACTCAGCTATTTTAAATAGGTAATCAGGCTTCCTCAGCATATCACATGTGTTATGGTATTATTTTTGCTAATTGCCCTGTGGTACTTTTATGAAAGGGAGACTTTTATTTAAATATAAAGGACGAGTGGCCAGTATTCGTAGGGTCTATTTACAAATTCAGAGTCTTGCAATTATGATTTTAGAGCCAAAGGGTAACTATATATTATAAAATTATAAAAGGTTAGAAAGTCAGTATTAAAAGCAAGTCAGTAAGATACACCTCTACACTACAGGCTGCACTCCATAGTAGGCCCACAGCTAAAAACTACACTGACAGAAAAAAAAACTTAAAAAAGAGAACTTTTTTATTTTTATTTTTTCACAATGCAAAATTGATCATTAAGAGGAGGAAGCAAATTATATTGCCAATATGTTAACTTTAATTTTCCACTTTTATGCAAGAAATAAAAGAAGAAGATAAAAATTCCCTTTAAAAGGGGAAGCCAGCTTCAATAGAAAACCGTGAATATATGGTCTCAAACTCTGAAACATCTGAGCAGAAACGTGTCCTTTTTACGGTTTAAAGTGAGTCTGTACCTGTCGCCATCTTTGGAATATAATACAACATTCTCTGGCCAAACATCGGGTTAAATGTAAGTAAATAGTTCAAATCGTCTAAATTCAATAATATCAAACAGTCACGGACATTAAGTCAAGGCTACATGAGAAGTTTGGGGTAGGTCACACATTTCCTTGGTATAAAAAACAGCCAAAAGGATGTCAAAAATTCCCTCTTTTTATCACAACGCGATTTATTACTAAACAGCATTTTCATAGGGCATACGCTGGTTCTTTCAATTCTAATTTAAAATCTGTTCGTCACATGCAGTCTGATTTGGTATCTATGTTTTCATCAAAGTCTTGGGAACTAATGTGGACAGTAGTTTTGTTTAAAAACGGATACTGTTTAAAATATCAGTATTTACGAGCGACATTTTGAGTGTGTAAAATGCATTGAAAATTGTCGGCTAAAGAATGCATAAATTAAAATCGCGAACAGTAATAGCAACAATAACTATCTACATTCCAAGCGGAAACGCTTTTCATAAGCATACCACCTATTTTTGGGCAATCGCTGCAACCGAAATATGAAATTCCAGGCCATCTGTAAAAAAGAGCGTGAGCATATTTTACTATGAACTTGGGACATCAAAACACATGTTTTAATTGGTGTCAGACCTATTTTAATGATACGATAATTATGCCCCCAATAATGGCTTTCATTTGAACTATTATTTGTTAAACTGCTATTTTTACTTTTTGAGAAATTCATGAATTTATCGAAAAACTCGACGGAGAGTGTCACCGTAACAGCTACATGCCTTAAACAGTACTAATGAGTACTTATTGGCAAACTGGAAGCCAGTGCAAGGTTGTCAGGAGTCCTCCAACACTGTCACATATGGTACTAGTTACTAGTTGGTGGTAATCATGGTGTGGTAATATGTCACTTATTAATATGTCACTTTTTGGTGGTAATATCACTTCTATCTGGTACCAATCCAAGAAAAGGAATCACAGAGAATGGCAAAAAAGTATGTACCGTACTCACGCGCGTATAGTCCCCCCTTCGAGTAAAGTCCCACCCCAAACTTTCGGAAAATTTCAGAATTAAAAAAAAAAAAAAAAAAAAAATTAATTTTTTTTAAAGTTATTTTTTTTTCGGCTTTGAGTGTCCCAGGACCTAGACCTAAATGCTAGGATCATTCGTGGTTGACCTAAAAAAAAAAAAAAAAAAAAAAAAATTCAAGATGTTTTGTTTTTTAATATGAAAATTGATAATTTGTATTCATGTCATACTCTATTAATGATTTCAAAATGCATTCAAATTCAATGCATTTTGAAATCATTAATAGAGTATGACATGAATACAAATTATCAATTTTCATATTAAAAAATAACAAAACATCTTGAAATTTTTTTTTTTTTTTTTTTTTTTTTTTTTTTTTTTTAGGTCAACCATGAATGATCCTAGCATTTAGGTCTAGGTCCAGGACATCTAAAACTGAAAAAATAAAAAAATAAAATAATTTTTTTTTTTTTTTTTTTTTTTTTTTGAATTTGAGTATAGTCCCACCCCCAATTTTGAAAAATGTTCACCCAAAAACGGGGTGGGACTATACTCGCGTCAGTACGGTACTTTTTCAAGGCAGATAGCAATTCTTCTAGGAGTTGTTGACATGGTTCCTTCAGGAAAGAAAGTTCATACTATGAAGACCTAACTTGTGAGAGAGAACTTTGTTAGTTTGTATATTTGTACCGTTATGAATGTATAATGCTCTTACCTCCCATTTTCTCCAATCTTCTCTTTAAAATGTTTGGCTCTTGCACCCAAATGGCTTGCAGAAAAGCTGGGACATCACCTCCAATTTCTTCACTAACATATTTGTCCTTGGCTTTAGTTCACTGTCAAAATCAAGCAAAAATAATATATAAATAATATTCTTTATGAGCAACATGCTGTGTTCGAATTGTTTTGTTTTTACCTTTAGGTGCACTTTTGCGCCTCATTTTGGAAGTTGTCGTGCAATTTTATCTGATGCAGAGCAATTTTTGTAGGATAGGACACTTATGTTCAACATAGGCTTAATATGCAATTTAACATGCATCCCCCCCTCACACACACACACCCACCCACCCCCACACTGTAGGCCTAACAATGAATACATTTCAGTGTTTTTTAACAGCCTCTTTATACTCTCTTACAAGTATATTTTGCTATGATGCTACACAAAATAACTTGCTACTTTATACAACAAAACAATTTCAAAAATAAAAATAATTGTTGGTATTGATCTGTGCTCTTGGCGGAAACACAAAGCTTGACGTATGTTGCTCATTAACAAGGCACTTGTGTCAATCTGATGAGTAAGGCCTCGTATCCATAGGCTGTTCCCTTGTGGCATGTGCCCTTGTTCGTGTTTACTTTTCCCATGTGACCTGCCACACAGACAACGAACCGTAGAAGTGCCACTAAGCAAAACAAAGGTTCGTCGTCTGTGTGGCAGGTCACATGGGAAAAAGTAAACACGGAACAAGGGCACATGCCACAAGGGAACAGCCTATGGATACGAGGCCTAAGGGACTGCCATTCTTCTGGGCAAGGCATACAAAATGATGTATGCATGTCTGGCATGGGTAGCTACCCGGGGGTCGCTACTGGGAATTTCAATTGAATGAACACAGTTGCACAACAGCGTCCAGCAGACACTGTGTGTGCTATATGGACATGAATTCGACCATGTCAACTTACTTTAGCATTTTCCAAGGTTATGTGTTTGTGTTGTATTTTGAAATAGGCACAGATATGATCGCGGTTGGATCTCATACAGTCATTTGCAGAGCTGTGTTCATTCAATTGAAATTCCCCAGCATTTGCCAGTAGGGCATGTATGATGTAGGGCCTACACATCATGACACAGACTCAAGATTCATTGTAATTTCTGCTAAATTTTACAATTACTTCACCCAAAAACTGTTTTCAACTAAGTTTCATCAAAATAGGGGCCTACACTATAGGTGAGCAGCTATTTCAAGAGACAACTGTATGCATTTAATACTCACGCTGACCAGTACAAGTATCCATCTTCCATTTGAGGCTAGAGTCTCAAGCTATCGTGTTTCTTTGATCAGCGGTGACATTTTTTTTTCTCACGTTTAAATTCCATTTAAAATGTAAAATTTGGATGAAAGTTACTTTGATGAATCAACTGTATCCGGTATTGAGCAAAGGTCGGTTATTTTCAACAGCCTATGATTCAGAGCAAATGTTAGCTATTTTGAACCCCAGTTCAGTCTATAATTTAGTTGAGGTGCAATTATTTTAGCACCAGTTTTGATGTGATCACCCGTCATAATCAGCCATGTTTATTTAACCTCCCTTGCTAACACGGTGTCATGCTTCATCAAATTTTACTAGATTTTGATAGCTCAAGACTCTAGCCTCAAAAGCTATTGGTGAACAAATTTGAAGCTATTTTACCAGTTACCATTGCCAATCCCCTGGGTTGTGTGGGGTTGGAAAATTACACAATGTTCCAAAATGCTACACATTCATTCATTCCACCTGAGCCTACCAACTGGTTAATTCCTATGTATTCCCAGCTTACAGCCTCACATTTTCAAGGATGGGGTACTTGAAATAAATTGCATGATTTTAATATCATTATGATGCATGTCACACACAAAACACACTTGATCGAGAAGTCTATCCTCAATCCAGGTCAATCTCAAATCGGTTGGAATCAGTGAAGCATGGCACCACATAAAGAAGCAAGAGGATGTTTAAAGGCATTCCCATAACCCAATGGGGTTTCTGACCTTGTATGTCTGGCTTTTTGTATACATGTGGTACAGTTGATCATACCTTGCATTGGGATTGTGTGCAAATATCTGGTGTTTTCATCCTATTATTTAACATTCAAAACATCGAGACTTAGGAATGAAATTAATGCTGTGGGACAATATGAATGTTTCCTGTAAGAAAATCAAATATCAGTCATAAGTCTCAACTATTAGCTTGTTGGCTGCAGTTTTAAAATTACCATTTTGTGTGTGTGGCAATGGGGACTTTGCCTTTAAAATTAGGTTATATTGATCAAATTTCCCAATCATAGTGCATTGTAGGAATGTTTTTAGGGAAGCCCCACCAGAGCAGTTCTTTGGTGAACCAAACCTACCTGGTTATCAAATTAATCAGTGACAAGGTTATCTCTGAATTTGGCAGGTGCTAATTGATGTTTTAATGTTAGTGCACCTGTCAAATTCAGCAATAACCTTGTCATTAATTAATTTGATAACCAGGCAGGTTTGGTTCACCCCAGAAGAACTGCTCTGGCGGGGCTTCCCCTTTAAGCCTCCTCTGTAAAGAAGCCTAACACCACGTAAAGCAATGGAAATTCTGTTCAAGTAAACAATGCCAATCGCGATGGGTATGTCCAGCGCCCAAAAAGTTGGTCAAATGACACAGCAGCAAATTATGGTTAAGGCTAATGAAATGAAATGATTAGTTTCCCGTCACATTTTTTTCAGTGAATGATTTCATTATTCATTATTTTGGAAAATTTCATTATTTTCAAAACTTTCATTTACATGGCTATTACCTTTATTGTTGATAACAGACCATCTCAAAACAGGTATTAATGCTTAGATCATCAGTACAGACATTTTGCAACAGAATGAGGAATGATTTGAATTTGTTTTTATTGATATGAAAAGAATTAAATTTGCAATTTTTGTAATCACTAGAAACATTATGAGGTAATCCTTAAATTTTCATTATTTACTACATCCTCTACCCCTACAACTAAGAAAAACTGCTGATTATGATCAGCAGGGGATATCAGACATTTTGAGAGCTTCAATTTTGATTATTTCCATCTCAATTTCAGATAATTGACTTTTATATGAAAATAATGAAAGTTTTGGTCAAATTGAAAAATTATGAGGGCGGGTGACAGGAAACTAATAATTTCTTTTCATTAGCCTAATTTCAAATAAAAATGAGCAAACTGCTCTGAAGATACAGATAAGATAAGTCATCAAAACAAATTTCGGTATCATTAAACTTAATGAAGAATAATGTTTTAATGGGGGCACTTTAAGTTGTCAGTCCCGTGTACATGCATATTTTCTCACATTAATGTAGTGTGCATGTTAAAGAACGTCACAGGCTATTCGAAAAGAGCAGGGGATCATCCCGGTACTGTTGACTGTAGGCCTACTTCAAAAATACACTCATCTATTCTAGGTTCCAGAGTAAAAAATAAGTACAGCTTGTCTGTACGCAGTACAATAATACTCATGAGGGAGGCACTTACAAGGAAGAAGAATTGCATTTGAAAAATTACACTGTGACTCATATTTATAGTTCCATGCTCTATCTCTGTCCACACAGTAACTATCGTGTCATCGTGGATAGCAGGTTTCTCGATCAAATGACACACAGACAGTAAGCTTACCAGCTGTTCAGTCTAATATTGAATATTGTGCATCTCTGTGGCAAGATGGTTCCACGGCCATGTTAACATGCATGTAGTCCGAATAATCAGACCCAGAACAAAATATTAATTTCTGACATGATCTTGTTCTGACATGCATGTACCCATTCATGGCATGCGCGCACAGCACTCAGGCTGCCCGTCTGCACGGCATGCCGTGCATAGTTAATAGTACATGCATGGCGGGTCTCGTTTTATTTACTTACATACGAGACCAGATATAAAAGAAGGTGTACCAAGTGCCCAAAATTCTGAAAAATTCAGAAAGATTTGAAACTCATACCGCTGGTGCTGCCTTGTTCATGTGTTGCAGGACGGTCAATCACAACACAAGTCAATGGCAATGCAGAGCTCGGTCCCAAGTCGGGAAACCATGAAACAAGTACAGAATTTGGGTGCAAAGTAAATGTACATTTTCATGAAATATTCATCGCTGATGATGAAACCGAATTAATTTTAAGAATATTTTAGATCAAATAATTACCTTCGATTCGAAACGGTAGTTGCTCTTGCAATATTAACACCTTTTGCAGCATTATTATTCCATCACGGTTAATGTTTACGTGTGGGTTCGCGAGCATCCATCTTTAAATAATTGCCTCTTTACCAGTCGTTTCTCTAAATCCATGAAATTTTCCTGTCGGGTTGTTAGCGGTTACCGCACCATAGCTGAACCATGTTATTGTATTATACCAGGGAAGAACAGATTATACCACTGTCCTCCTGGGGTCGAACCTTCTTGGGATTCTGAAATATAGACCCAAAATAGGCATTTTAACAGAGTTTTATGAGGAGTGTCACCGTGTGGAAATTTATAGAGTAATTTTAATACCGGGAGGGGGGGAGGGTAGGCCTACCGGTACATTCTTTATTTTTATTTCTCTTTTATTTGACACCACTCGAGATACAAAAAGATATTTCCTTAATAATCGATGATCTATATGTCCACGCACGTTTTAAAAAGGATTTGCAAAATATATCGAAACAATTACCACCTTCATCCCAACTTACGGGGGTACCTAACATGAAACATATTTTTATATCTAAATCACCTGCAATGAATGTTTGCCAAAGGGCCTCTAGATTTCGGTCACCGAGGTCACGCTCCAGCTTTAAATACTCTTCAGAACGAATATTATTCAGAGAGCTGCAAGTGAAAAGGAAGTGTCTGAGGTCTTCAATGCTCCCTTTACAAAGAGAACAAGATTTGTCCATGCCCTCATTCCATCTATATATTCTGCCATTTAGGGGAAGGATGTTAGAACGTGCTTTAAATTTCAGTAATGGATATGGAGGCATAGGTAGGCCTATGTCATTTCAGTTTTATCTGGGGTTAACGTCCCTTATCTGGGGTTTAGATTGCTCTATCTGCGGTTTACGACCCTTATCTACGGATAAGGCGTCTTATCTGCATGGGGTTTCGATGCCTTATGAAGTTTACGCCCCTTGTCTGCTGGAAGGCGCCTTATCTGGGGTTAGACTGCCTTATTTGGGCTTACGTCTCTTAGCTGGGGTTAAGGCGCCGTATGGGGTTAAGATGCCTTATCTGGGGTTTAGACTGTGTTATCCTAGGTTTACGTCCTTCATCTGAAGTTAAGGCGCCAATATCTGGGGTTTAGATGCCATATCTGGGGTTTACGTTCCTTGGGGTTAAGGCGCCTTATCTGGGGTTTAGATTGCCTTATGGGGTTTACTTCTCTTATAGCTTTATGTTCCTTATTTAGGGTTAAGGCCCTTAAGGGGCCTTATTTGGGGTTGGGACTGCTTTATCTGAGGGTTACGCGTACGGCGCATTATCTGCATGCCTTATCTGGGTTTAGCCTGCGATATGCTAAGGTTAAGGCATCTTAGCCACAGGTAAGGAAAGTAAACCCCGCGGATAAGGGCGTCTAAACCACATATAAGGCGCCTTATCCCTAGATAAGGGATGTAAACCCAAGATAAGGCAGTTTAAACCCCAGATAAGGGACATAAACCCCAGATTAAGCGGAAACGACACACTTATGGGTGTCATCTTGGACTTCTGGGCAAAAATATGTCATAACGTCAAACTAACTCACCCCCGCACACACAACACCCTTCCTCCTCCCTTTCCAAAAAGATATGGACATGAAACGAATTAATTTTATGTGGCCATATCACAGAGCTGTAGGCCTATTTATGAAACGGCTATTAGGCCTATAGACAGATTATAAACAACAACGATCAACATGATGAAAGAAATTGAACATGTTAAAGAACTTAATGAATTTTTACACCAAGATAATAGTAGTGAATTGTTACAAACTTTTGGTCGGCCGTATAAGTTAATCTATTTCAGCGTGTGTCTTCACGTCGAAATATTGAGGTTAGTCTCAATTATTTTTTGTGTTGAATGACTGTTTAAACCAAAGAGCTTTTAAATAGAAATAGAGTCGCAATAGATAATATAATCTTTGTTCGTTTGATGCCGATTAGAAGTTGCGACAGGCTATTCATAAAAGTGGTATACCATTGTTTCGAATAAAGGGGTTCCGGCATTAAATTGGTCACTGATCCGGCATCATATTAACGCTCTACACAACAGGCGAGTATCAATAAGTGACCACACTACAGTCATGTGTAAGGGCAGTCATGTGTAAAGTGGTACCATTGTACTCACGTATCCCAAATGTGTGCTTGTGTGGGTCTAAAGTCTATAAGGAGGCTTTAGCTGTCGATGCAATCATCTTTACCACCCACCTGACGTTAGGCGTTTCATTTAAGGGCTGGGGTATGAACGTTTGGACAGTATTTATTTTGGGACATTAGAGCACATCAGACATATCGAATTGCATTCTGAATACGAAGAATGTCATTCTGATATCAAATAATTTTGATTTTTGAAATTCGCAATTTAATACACATTTTATGGTAAATCATTAAAATTGATATTTTTGATATTTAACAGTACTTGAAGTAAACTTTATAAATCTGATGATTTATACTTAAAGTGTATGTAGGTGGGATGAAAAGCCGACGATCAATTGAAAATTTTGACCTTTCGTATTGAAGATATGGATTTTTTTTCTCAAAACACCAAAAAAAATTAGGTCTTTTTGGGAAAAAATCCATATCTTCAATATGAAAGGTCAAAATTTTCAATTGACCGTCGGCTTTTCCTCCTGCTACATACACTTTAAGAATATATCATTAGATTTATATAATTTACTTGAGGACTGTTATATATCAAAAATTTGAAAAATATCAAATTTTTATAATTTGTCATAAAATTTGTATCATATTGTGATTTTCAAAAATGAAAATTATTTGATATCAGAAAGACATGCTTCGTATTCAGAATGCAATTCGATAGGTCTGAGGTGCTCTCATGTCCCACAAAAAATACTGTCGAAACGCAATAAACGCTCATTTTGGATCCCTTAAATAAATTGAATGCTCTTGCTGATCGATTACACATTAGAATGTATGAAGGCTGCCATGTCCAGTCCATATATCTATATTACACTATAATGGTAATCGCTATACGTATAGGCCTACATGTAAGTATAAGTATAGGCCTATAAAGGTTGTTTTTAAGAAATTTCCATTTAATTTTATTTTAAGAAGGAGATTGGTATAGAAATAGCCGGGAGAAATAGTGGCGTACCCAAAGAGGGGAGGGGGTTGGGGAGGGGCAGGAGGGGATATGGAGAATGAGAGAGGGCTGGAGGAAGGGAGAAATAAAAAGATATAATAAAGACAAGTAGATAAATAGAAATATAAGGAAAATGATGGGAATGAGAGAGGGAGGGTGAGAGGGACAATGAGAGCGAGGGAGTGATAAAGTGTAGGCCTAGGAAAGAATAAGTACAGAGAAGGGGAAAGAAAGGAATGATGAATACATTTAATAATAATTATTAGGCCTATATAATAACTAAACACATAACAGCACTGGGCAGCCATTCGATGATGTCAATGCATTTATTCGTTACGTAATTAAAACGCCCAGTCAGATGTATTTCACACCTACCAAACACAACTCACCCAATTTCGCAAACTGGACGTTGAATGTACACTCTCATGAATATTGATTGGCAACATTTTCCAATATGTCAGCGCTCTAATCGGAAACAATAGAACAATAGACCCTGCAGAGCGTTGGTTTAAACCAAAGAGGTTTTAAATAGAAATAGAGTCGCAATAGATTATATAATCTTTTGTTCGTTTGATGCCGATTAGAAGTTGCGACAGGCTATTCATAAAAGTGGTACCATTGTTTCGAATAAAGGGTTCCGCCATTAAATTGGTCACTGATCCGGCATCATATTAACGCTCTACACAACAGGCGAGTATCAATAAGTGACCACACTACAGTCATGTGTAAGGGCAGTCATGTGTAAAGTGGTACCATTGTACTCATGTATTCCAAATGTGTGCTTGTGTGGGTCTGAAGACTATAAGGAGGCTTTAGCTGTCGATGCAATCATCTTTACCACCCACCTGACGATAGGTGTTTCATTTAAATAAATTGAATGCTCTTGGTGATCGATTACACATTAGAATGTATGAAGGCTGCCATTTCCAGTCCATATACATTATCTATATTACACCGTATAATGGTAATCGCTATACGTATACATGTAAGTATAAGAATAGGCCTATAAAGGTTGTTTTTAAGAAATTTCCATTTAATTTTATTTTAAGAAGGAGATTGGTATAGAAATAGTGGCGTATCCAAAGAGGGGAGGGGGTTGGGGAGGGACAGATTCACCTCTGTGAGAAGTCTTGGGAGGGGGAGGGAGGAAGAGGAGAGGAGGGGATATGGAGAATGAGAGAGGGCTGGAGGAAGGGATAATGAAAACAAGTAGATAAATAGAAATATAAGGAAAATGATGGGAATGAGAGAGGGAGGGTGAGGGGGACAATGAGAGCGAGGGAGTGATAAAATGTAGGCCTAGGAAAGCATAAGTACGGAAAAGAAAGGAATGATGAATACATTTAATAATAATTATTAGGCCTATATAATAACTAAACACATAACAGCACTGGGCAGCCATTCGACGATGTCAATGCCTTTATTCGTTACGTAATTAAAACGCCCAGTCAGATGTATTTCACACCTACCAAACACAACTCACCCAATTTCGCAAACTGGACGTTGAATGTAGGTACACTCTCATGAATATTGATTGGCAACATTTTCCAATATGTCAGCGCTCTAATCGGAAACAATAGAACAATAGACCCTGCAGAGCGTTGGTTTAAACCACCAACACGTATGAACATTCACTCAAAAATTACTATTATTATTAATTTTGTTCTTGTACCATTATAGCATGTCAATTAGGGAGCCTATATCGCAACTTCAGGAATTCATAACGTAAGTTCCCGGGACTGGAAAGCGTACGATATAGATACAATACACGCAAGCACTGTCGTCATGCACAGTGTATTGGTGCTGTTTTTTAGCTTTTAACATGCATTTTCTTCGTCCTCAGTAAAACTATTTTGCAGGATGATGCTTAGTATTGAAATGGTGGATTTGCAGGCTAAAAAGTAGCCTCACTCTCCCATGACATGATTCATTTACCTATATATTCAGCAGTGAATTTTGACTTGACCCAGTGATGAAATAGTAACCTCATGTTCCTAATAAAGCTGTGTTCATCAGTAGTGATTGTTTTGACCCATATGATGATGAGTTTCAATGAGTGTTGAGTCTTGACAGGTTCATACATATGTTTAAAAAAAAGCATGCTTTTGTTTCAAGATACATTTTGCCAAATGCCAATTGTATCCCCAGGCTCATAATTATTGCACATAACCTTTATATACAGTAAGCCAAAAAATTAAGGTACCAGTTACGTTTACCCCCTGTATATCCTAAACAAAGAAAGAAATGACATAATTGGAACCAGCAGCCAATAGCTGCATCTTTTAGCTCGAATTTAAGACCTCATTCGTTGAAATTGTTCAAGAAACAAAGACACGGCGATCCCAAAACCCAAGGAAGATACAAATGTAAAAGTTGCAGTTTGCTGCATTAAATGCCCTATTGATTTGTACACAAAGCGTTCGTGAACATGAGAACTAGTGCTGCGCTTCCATTGACTAGCACGTATAACTAGCGTCATGCTTTCATTGATTAGAACACAAAAGTGCAATTTTTTAATTCGTCTTTTCGGTAGGTTTTAGATCACCGTTTCTCTAATTCTCAACCAATTTCAACAAATCAGAGCTAAAGAGTTGCGGTATTACCTACTTGTTTAATTTTGACATATTTGTCTTTATTTAGGATATACAGAGGTGAACATAATTGGTACCTTAATCTTTTGGCTTACTGTAATGGAGCAATAGGCCATATAATCATGCATAATTCAAATGAAATTTTGGGAGTCAAATCAAATGTTTTTAGTGGATATCTATGACATGATATCTTTATTGGTTTTTGATACAAAATGCTATAGCTGCCTGAAATATTATGTATTTGAGCACAAACACACATAGGCCTATATGGCAAGTACCGGTATATTGCATATAGAACAGAAAAACCTGGATTTTCGTCGATAAACGTGATTTTTCGGCGAAAAAACAGGTTTCTCGGCCGATAAACTTGTTTTTTCGCCGATAAACTTGGTTTTCACTGCAAAACCTGGTTTTCGATTTGATAAACCTGTTTTTTTTTCAATCGAAAACCAGGTTTTTCGAATCCGAACACATGTACAGGGACATACATTGTACAAGAATGGAAAAAGAACATCCCTGAGCCCAAGACATACCAGCAGGCAAACTCCAGGGTCAGTACGAAAAACACTCCAACAGCACCCCAGTCACCAAAACCACTGCAGAGACCTGAATGAAACCCTGACCACCACCACCGCTCACCCCACCCACCGGAGCACACCCACGGGCGAGTTACCCACCCTTATACGCCACTGGCTAAACACGATCAAGTTAACGGAATCACTTAGTTCTTCGGAGGAGTAGTGTACACTCTAAGAAATAAATGAAATAGAACCTTTTTTTTTTTCTCCTCTCAGGAGAACCCTCCCTCTTGAACTTCTCAATAAGGTTCTTTAATTTGGAGCACCCTTAAAGGTTCTCTGAAGGACCGTAAACGGTACTGTATATCACATGTTTTTCGAGTATAGTGGAAAAATTATAGATTTAGTTATACCTAAATATTAATAAAAATAAGCTCATCCCACAGATTAAAGAAAACTAAAGTTTAAAAAAAGTAAAAAAGCATTCACTTTGGGAAGGGTTTTGAGACGAACTATTAATAAGATGACCTTTTATATTTTGATGAGGAGGTGCAAGGGAGACCCCGGGAGAAATAGGCCCTAAAGGAGAATTCCTAAATATGTAACAAAAAGTAAATGTCACAAAATAATGATTTGACATTATCGTTGATAACTCTTATAACTTTAATAGCATATAAACACGGTAAAAAGAGCATTGCGTGTGGATGATTGGAGGGGGTGGGTGTTTCTTGTTATTTCATGTAGGAGGTGCAAGGGAGATCTCCGGGAGAAATAGGCCCTAAAGGAGCATTCTTACATGCTAATATGTAACAAAAAGTAAATGTCACAAAATAATGAACCAATTTGACATCGTTGATAACTCTTATATAACTTTAATAGCATATAAACACGGTAAAAAGAGCATGATGCATGTGGATGTTTGGAGGGGGTGGGTGTTTCTTGTTATTTCATGTATAATTGAAACCTTGGCATCTTTGTCACTACCATATAATATAGGCCTACATCAGAAAAGCTAATATAAAAGGTGCTGGGGACAATGGGGGGAGAATTTTAGCTCCCGAGTCGAAAATTATTATTTGTTCTTGTCCCGTTATAGCGTGCCAATATCAGAAAATATTTCCAAAATATTCATAACGAATAAGTTCCAGGACTGGAAAGCGTATACACGCAAGACTGATGCACAGTGTGAAATGTGCTGGAATATAAAAAAAAAAGCCAAACATCTCATTTGTTTTAACATGCATTTTCTTCGTCCTCAGTAAAACAATTTTGCAGGCTAAAAAATAGCCTCACTCTCCTATGACATCATTTAGCTACCGTACCGTATTATATTCAGCAGTGCACTATTTGACAAGACCCATTTATGATGAAATATTATACCGGTAGTACCCCATTTTCCTAATAAAGCTGTGTTCATCAGTAGTGATTATTTTTTGACGTAGGGAGTGGCGTACCGTGGCCGCTCCTACCCCGGAGGCTGAAGAAAATTCAATTTTGCCGCCCCTTCCCCAAAAGCCCGACCCAATTTTTTTTTCGGTGGTTTGAAAAAGTGAAGAGCAAAAGAATTACTAATTCTTTTGCTGCCCCTTCGTTTTTGCCGCCCCTGTTTTGCCGCCCTTCTTCTTCCGCCGCCCCTTCGTTTTGGCCGCCCCCTGCTTTTACCGTGGGGGGCTGGCGCCCGCAAAGCCCCCCCCAAATACGCGCATGGTAGGGATGATGAGTTTCGATGAGTGTTGAGTCTTGGCAGGATCATAGTGTATGGAAGTTTCAAAGAAACATGCTTTAGTTCCCAAGATAAATTGCCAAATGAATGCCAGTTATATCCTCCGGGCTCATCTATTGCACAGCCCCTTATATGGAGCAATATACCATACAGTAATCATGCATAAGGGAACAACCCAAAAGTTCGATGAACCCCTATAAACGAAAGTCTTTTCGTTAGAAAGGCTAACACCCTCCCCCCTCACGTCTAACGTAAGTTTTCAAATATCGAAAATTCAAACCCGGATTCATCCGTCGCTATAGTGGATGGGGATGTACATGCAGGAGTGCAACAATGCAATGATATTGATCACGTTTATGGAAGAAACCAATATTCTGTTATTTTAAATTATTTTCTTCATACCTTTTGGGCACGAAAAAATTATGACTTGCTGGATTTTCAAATAAAAAAGAATCAAGGTGCGGTACAGCTGATTAAAAAATGAACTTACAAATTGCAGGTTGCGAGTACTGATTCAAAATTATTTTGAAGCAATCACTGTTGGTTAATGTCAATGTCGTATTTCAGAAATTATATATTAAATCCTTAAAAAAAAGATCAACTTTGACCGATGTTTTAACTACTTTTTTTCACAATGTAATCGGACTTTTTGACACCCTCCCTCCGGCCTCCCTATAACGAAAGGACTTTCGTTTATAGGGCTTCATCGAACTTTTGGGTTGTTCCTAAAAAGACTGGTTCTTTATCGATTTTGATACAAAACGCTATAGCTGCCTGAAATTATAAATTTGAGCACAAACACACCTCCGTCAGGCACCGCTTCGACTCGCAGCCAGTCTACCATGCAGGGTGGGCAATCTAAAAAAAAAATCTTGGCATTTTGAGATAAGAAAAAGGACACATAATTATGAATATTGACCCGGGTTTTATGATAAGTGTCACCCCCGGTTGGGGAAATAGAGGATGCGTCAAACAAGTGCAATAGAGAAAGAATCCATTCTTATTTAAGAAACGAGTTGAACTTTTAGGTTTAAAACATTTCATAAATAACATATCCATTAGTGATCTTGTGTGAAAAAATCAAGGAATTATAATTTACCGCTTTGTTTTTATGACACATTTTGTAGCGATACCCAATTTTAATGTTTGTCCAAGATACATCTAAAAAATGTCAGCCCACTCTGTGTAAGGTATAGATTTGGAACAGCTCACATTTTCTTAACCTAATTGGCATTGCTGAGTAAGGACGTGAGAAAGACTAAGACCATTTCATGGTTAGCAAAAACTAAAGTAAAGAGAAATTCCTACATGCTTGCATGAAATAGGCCTATGTAACAAAAAGTGAATGTCACAAAATAATGAAGCAATTTGACATTATCGCTGATAATTCCTATATGTTATTTCATGTGTACGTGTACTTGGCATATGTAACTTTTCACTTCCATAGGCCTACATCAGAAAAGTTAATACAAAAAGTGCTAAAGGGATGGACGGGAAATTCGAAAAGCCAGCACTTTTCAGAGGGTAATCAAATGGGGGGGGTGTAAACATTGACAAAAATGGTCACAATTTAAAATGGGCTGGGCTAAAAGTACAAAAAAGGCCTAAAAATCTTAGATACCGGTTCACGGGGGGCGGGGCTTTGCTACACCACTGCTCCTGAGTCGAACATAATTTGCATTTTAATAGCAACTTTCAATTATCACTTATTGTTTTACCTATTTTTAAAAACAAAGTCAATTTATGTTTAGGGTTCATTCAGTGACTTTACTTGCAGATTTAGCATGTTTAGGCCTATACTAAGCAAAATAACGTCAAACTTACAGGGGGGTGTCCTATGTAGGAATAATGAGCCATATGCCTACTCATCATGCATAATTCAACTGAAATTTTGGGAATAAACGTTTTGTGGATATAGGCCTACTCAAACATTAGGGACGCACCATTAGATTCTCAGGGGGGGGGGCATGGGAGTTTGGGTCAGGCAGAATTTTTTTTTTCGCCGCCGAAGGCGGCTGGAATCTTTTTTTTTCGCCTCCAAGAGCACCAAATTTTTTTTTCGCCGCCTTCGGCGGCTGAAGTTATTTTTTCAATTTTAATGTACATTTTTATACAAAGTTGGGTGGGGAAATTTTTTTTTACTCATCAGTGAGGCAAGTTTTTTTTTTTTCTCACTAGTGGGCAAAGTTTTTGTTTTTTCTCACTAGTGAGCAAAGTTTTTTTTCAAAAACTCTCCATGCCCCCCCCCTGAAATCTAATGGTGCGCCCTTAAGAGGATGCTAGAATCACAAAAATACTCCTCACACACGCCCGGGGTGCACGCGTTATGAAATGAATGAACGTGCCTAGACCTATCCCGTATACATGGTATATATGCTATGCAACCCGACAGGATTTTTCTGTACTTAATGTAGCGCGAATATAGAGGGCGGTATGTTTCTGATGAAATGAACGTAAAACGAGCCCACACTCTGTGTGAAACGACTCAAACGAGTAAACGAGCCGTAAGCCTATATCCCGTATGCTATGCTACAACACGACAGCGCGAGCGCGAAGAAACCCCTTGTGTTATGTTGTATTTAGGGCTATCCCAGCAAACACAAAACATTTTCGAATTCATCCACAAAAGGTTAGAAAATTGCTATTTAATTAAGTGTTGACAAAATATTTGGCAACAAATGTTTGCAAAAATATTTTACAATAACATAACATTTTGAAAACATTTTAAAAACATTGTTGTAAGCTCTGTTGTAGGCCTACATGTATTATATAGGCCTATAGTGTATCATCGGAATTTCAAACGAAACGTTTCATGACCCCTGGTCCGACATTATAATGTTATTTTAATAACATTACAAAAAACGTTTTTATCTAAACCAACCCCAAAATATAACTGTTGGGGACAACATTGTAATTTTTGAGACGATGTTTTGTACCATATATACTCTATACCATTACCAATTATATACCCGGTACTTACAGCTGGCGAATAGAAAAAAAGGGCATTTGAAGTAGCCAATTTGAAAATAAGGCCAAGGGTTGAAAATGGTGACTGTGTAATTTTGTGGCAAATTATATTTTTTTTATTTTTGAGATTTAAACAGTCCTCGAAGTAAACTTTGTCTATCTATTGATATAGGCCTATGCCTATGTACTTATACAGTGAGCTACAGTGTATGTAGCTGTGAAGAAAAGTTCCATTTCTGGTCATATTTTAGCTTCGAATTGGTAATCATGGTAATAAGTATATATGTGCGCATTCGTTTGTAAAAAGTTAGGCTATTCTATGAGCAAAAACACTTGATTCACTGTACTTAAGGGATCGAATAGCAACGTTTGCATATAATACTTCAATATGAAATGTCAAGATTTTTAAAGTATTTTAAGTAGGCCCCTATACATAAGTAATGTTTTCGAGATATTTAATGTAGAACCAAAATATGAATATTGACCTCTTTTAAAGGAATGTTATTGACCCAGGTCTTATGAGGAGCGTCACCTCTGATGGTGAAAATATTTCTATTAAGTATTATATTCTTTACTTTTTTCTTTCATGTGACACCACTCGGGGGTCATACCTTCTTGGCATTTCAAGATATGAACAGAACCCAAAATATGAACATAGTTGACCCGGGTCTTATGATGACTGTCATATAGTGATATAGTTTTATTATATTCTTTACCTTTTCTCATTCATTTGACACACCTTGGGTGTCAAATTTAAATTCTTGACATTTTGGAGCTATCAAAAGGACCCACAGGGCCTATGAATACTGACCCGGGTGAAAATGAATGTCACCCCGGGTGGTGAAATATTGTTATTATATTCTTTACGAAAGTTTCTCTTTCATGCATGTGACACCACTTGGGGGAGGGTGTCATACCTTCTTGGCATTTGGAGCCCGGGGGCACTTCAATATAAAATGGATATAGGGCTGGTACTTTGGCAGTAAGGGACATTTGGTGAGAGCAAAATATAAAACTAGAGCGGTTACCGCACCATAGCTGAACCATGTTGCTTCAGCAGTATATTATGGATAGATCACTGTAACCCGGGGGGCTCATACCTTCTTGGGAGATATGAAAAGGTTAAAAGGACCCAAAATAGGAATATTGACCCAGGTCTTATGAGGAGTGTGACCCCCTAGTGCATGGGGAAATAATTTTAATGCATTCTATACTTCTTTATCTTTCATTTGACACCACTCGGGCCATACCTTTTTGGCTTTTCGATATATGAAAAGGACCCAAAATATGAATATTGACCCGGGGCTTATGAGTGCGTGTCACCCTCGGTGGGGAAAATAATTTTAATACATTCTTTACTTCTTTCTCTTTCATTTGACACCACCCAGGGGGTCATACCGGTACATTCTTGGCATTTCGAGATATGAAAAGGACCCAAATTAATATGTATAATTATTGACCCATGAAATTATCATATTCGTTAATTTGTTCTCTTTCATTTGACACTACTCGGGGTACATAGCTTCTTGGCATTTGAGATATGAAAAGGACCCATATAAATATTGACCCAGGGCTTATTATGAGTGCCACCCGGTGGAAAAATATTTTTAGTATATTGTTAACTTCTTCCTCTTTCATTTGACACCATTGCGGGGTTCATACCATTGTGGCATATAAAGATAAGTCCATTTCAGACCAAAAGGTCGATAAGTAGGCCTAAGTATTATTTAAGTAAGCAAGTAAGTAATAAGTAACAGACACTAATATAGGCTGATACCATTTCATGGTTCAGCATAATATGGGGTCATTGGGTGGGAGCATGCAGGGCGTCGCCAGACCTTTTTCATTAGCGGGGGGGGGGGTGTAAGAGTCAACGATTGTCTATGCCGACGAGCCATCTGTGTGCCGACATACCAAATACTAGAGCGGTTATCGCACCATAGCTGAACCATGTTGCATTAGCCTGGGGGACTTTGTTATATTTCATTTGACACCTTGGGAATCATAGGCATACCTTCTTGGCATTTCAAAATATGAATACTGACCCAGCTTATGAGGAGTGTCACCCCGGTAGGAAATACTTTTTAATATATTCTTATTATGGGGCATTTAGGCCTACTTACTTTTACAGAGATTTGCAGGCATGATTTATTAGGGGCGTGATTATTAACTAATTATTAATTAATTAGTTAATTAAGTTCAAACAGGCAATTATTGTTGTATCTAGAAAGTTGTCAAACCTGTGTTAGGAGCCCAATTGTGCGACTTCTGATTTTATAATTATATGCCTAGTAATTGCCTACAATTTAACCCATGAAACTGTATAACAAGACAAAGAAAATAGCTGAATAAAACAGTATAATGTGGTCAAATCGGTATACATGAATAAATACTACCAAGAATTTTTATCCATAGCCTATTTGATTAGAAACGAAACGTCCGTTAAATGGAAAATTATTATAAAATTAGGTTAAAAAATCGCGTCGCGCTTGTGCGAAAGTTTTCCCTATTATTGTAGACCTTTTTTTATATAAATTGTGTTAAACATAAATTTTATTGGGAAATGTCGAAAGTACAAGCGAAAATGGCCATTTGTTTGACCACAACGCAGGAGTGTGTGTGAGAAACTTTTGCAAAATGAAGACCTAATTGAAGCGATTTGGTGGACCATATTGACACTTTTATAGAGTGTAAAATTTTAGTTTGAAAAAAAAAAAAAAAAAAGTGAAATGAGTGGTCAAAGAAGCCTTTCGCACGATTTTTGTGGACAAGTTTTCCCTATTATTGTAGGCCTATAAATTGTGTTTAACATAAATTGGCAAATGTCAAAAGCAGAAGCGAAAATGGGCATTTGTTTGACCATAACGCAGGGGGGTGTCTGAGGGGATGTGCCCCTCAGAAGTAAAAACTTTTGCAAAAGACCTAATTGAAGCGATTTGGTGGACCATTTTGACACTATTAGAGTGTAAAATTTAAGTTGGAAAAAGCCGAAAATTTGTTAAATGAGCAGTCAATGAAGCATTTCGCTCGAATTTCGTGGACAACTTTTCCGTATTAGTGTATAGGCCTATAAATTGTGTTTAACATAAATTGGCAAATGTCGAAAGCAGAAGCGAAAATGGCCACTCGTTTTGTTTGTGCACTACGCAGGGGGGTGTCTGAGGGGGATGATCACCCCTGAGAAGTAAGAAACTTTTGCAAAATGAAGACCTAATTGAAGCGATTTGGGCAGGGCCGTTCCTAGGGATTTTGCCGCCCTAGGCAAAGCCTCTCCTTGCCCCCGAGCATACCAAAAAAGTGTTAATCATTTTTTTTCAGTGGCGGAGCTAGGGTTTTACCACTAATTAATTTGGGTTATAATGATATTGACTATCGGTCTTAAATTGATATTGCAAAATAATGAACTTGTACAAACTGCGCGCGAAGCGCGGGAAAATTTTGACTTTCAACACTTGGAGGGGCGCAGAATCGATCCTGAATTGGTCAATTCGGCGTTCGGGAGGCGCTGTCATTTTTTCTTCACTTTTCTTTCTCCATTTCCGTTTTTTTTCCTTTTTGCGCCCCTCTACGTTTGCCGCCCTAGGCGACCGCCTTACCTTTCCTGCCTGGCCTAATGGTCGGAACGGCCCTGGATTTGGTGGACCATTTTGGCACTATTATTAGTGTGTAAAATTTTAGTTTGAAGCCTTTCGTGGACAAGTTTTCCCTATTATTGTAAGTGTATAAATTCTGTTAAACAAAGGGCCTAAACCGGCAAATGTTGAAAGCAGAAGCGAAAATGGCCATTTGTTTATCCACTACGGAGGGGGTGTTTGAGGTTGGAAAATTTTGGAAAATGAAGGTCCAGTTGAAGCCATTTGGTGCATCATTTTTACACTATTTAAATCATTGCTTTACAAGACTTGAGACTCACAATTAAAGCATGCATGTATCGATGTTGAAGTCAGCACGGAGTCCGTCTTAACACTGGTCTTAATAGTAATACTGACTTTGGCGACAAAATGTGACGACGGCCCTGCATATCGGCGGGCCGGCAGTAATTTTCACATGTTTTTAGGACGAGGACCCGCCTTCAAGCAATGCCTAAAATAATTGCAGGCCTATTATTATAAGACCTACTTCCGATCAACCCGACTGAGAGGCCTACTATACGTGCAATGTAACTTTTTTCTCTCCTTCTCTTCTCCCGTTTCTCTTATCTATTTCTCTTTTTACCCTTTCTCTTCTCTTCTCTTTTCTCCTCTTTTTCTCCTTCTCCCCTCTTTCTTTCCTTTTCCTCCTCCTACTCCCCTTTCCCGGAACGATTTTGCCGACGGATTTGACGATTGGGGGTGTCCCACCATCCCCCCCCCCCCCCCTCTAACGGCGGCCCTGGATGAGAGCATGTTTTTGTGGCATTCAAGTGCATATCAATTTGTAAGCGCTCTTTTAGCAAAGCCATAGTTCATTGAATTTACAACCGTATGACAAAACAGGCGAAAATAGTAACTTTTTGCACAAGATTTGCAATTTAAAGAGAATTGGGCATTGCTCATTCTAGTGACGCTAGTGTATGGACAATATAAGTGTGCTTTTTCATTTATTGACATAAAATTTGACAAATATTTTAAGGAACACTTGAGGCTTTGACTTTTAAAACCTACATTTTGGTGAAAAAATTGTGCTTGAATAGGTAGTTTTCAACAGATTTACCACATTCGCCTTGCTATAACATTGAATTGCATTATCTGTTCGACAAAAACCAATTAAAGAGGCCCATTTTCAGCTAGAAGCTCCACAGCTCTCACATTGCTATGCACTCAACCGCGTAGTGTAATCAAAGACTGTGGTGGATACATTCACTGCTTGTTCTCTGCTTGGAAGCTCTTGGACGAAAATGTGTGCTCAGGTGTATCGAGGTGGAAACTGAACGCATGATGGTTGAGAAACGTTAGAAACCTTTCCATATGAGAGCAAAATGTAAAAACTATGGGGTCATTGGGTGAGAGACGAACCGTTTCTAAATTAGGAGGCATTTGGTGAGAATATGACCTTTTTTAAAATGGGGTCTGGGTGAGAGCAAAAAAAAAGCCTCAAAAATTGAATTTAGATGACTCGTTGGTGTTCACATAGAAGTATGGGTGACAAATCGAAAGGAAAAATATGGGGTTTTTGGGTGACAGAGCATAATGTACCGTACATCAAAAAATATGGTGTCTTTGGGTGACAGTGGTGCTGAAAAGGGGGCTCTTAACAGGCATGCGCGTAGTTGGGGGGGGCTTTGGGGGCGCCAGCCCCCCGGGGTCAAAGTAGGGGGCGGCAAAAACGAAGGGGCGGCGGAAGAAGAAGGGGCGGCAAAAACAGGGACGGCAAAAACGAAGGGGCGGCAAAACGAATTAGCAAATAAAAAAGGGCGCAAAAAATTGATAAAGCATAAAAAAAAGGTTGCTTTTAGGGCGCTAGCGCCTAAAATCCTTTTTTCTTTTTGTTTTTTGCTCTTCACTTTTTCAAACGACCGTGAAAAAAATTGGGTCAACCTTTTCGGGCTGTTAAGGAAGGGGCGGCAAAATTGTTTCTTCTTCAGCCCCCCGGGGTTGGGGCGGCCACGGTACGCCACTGACAGGCCTACATACGCGTGCGGCGTCACCTCCAAAGTGGGAGTGCCCCCCTCCCGGATTTGGAGATATGTCCATTTCAGAACGTTGTTGACTACGTCAGTAAGGAAGAAAGTAAATTAGAATAATAGGCTGAGACCATTTCATGGTTCATGAAAAATACATACAAAAACCATTTTGAATTTGATGCGTCCAGTGGTGGTGGGGGGAGGGTGAATCCAAAAAACATTCGAAATGTCTCCTTCCCCCATTTGAAAAAGTCCTGGCATCGCTGCTGCTTGGTGACAAAGCCCATGATTGAGGGAAATGCTAACTCCTTCGTAAGCGTCTCTGGATCATTGTGTCCATAGTGACACTTTGAGAATTTGTTGGACCAATCATTTTCGAATTTGGATATTTTCCTAAAAACTTGCCACCCCGGGCCCCCAACCCCCATCAGAACAAATTAACCTTCACTGAAAACTAAACAATTTCGGGCAAAAAAAAAATTCCGAATTTTACCCATGCCTCCACAGAAAAAGACCCTTCTATCAATTTTAAATTTGCGTTTTCTTTCATGTTCGATCACACGTTTCCATGAAAAAAAAAGCTCACCCATAAAATTGTCTAATAATTGATCAGTCCTGTAGGCCGTATGCAGACTTTTTATTAGACGTAAAATATTTGATGTAACATATCAACGTTATTTAATCTATTGGCATTCTATTTCCAGTAATGTTTAACGAATGTTTGATGACGTAAAAGCGATAATATATTTCTACCATATTATCGATTTTACGTCATCAAACATTCGTTAGAACTTAAACATTACTGATAGAATGGGACTATATTAAATAAAAATTCCCTTTAAAAGGGAAGGCCAGCCTCAATGCAGAAGAGGTCTTGTAAATAGTTTGGGTCACCGTGAAAGGCATTTTGTGGCGCCCTCTACGGAGGCGCCACAATATATATCATGACTTTGTGAAACGCTTCTAATTTCACTCTTGCTAGATTGACTTCGCAATTGTTTTGCTAAAATTATGCCCAGCAGCCAGCTCATAAATAAAACCACAATTTGCTTGGATTTTATTTTATTATTGTTTTCTGATATGCACGGGATAAAATGGTGATCGTATATTCTTTGTTTAAAATACAAAATTAGGATTTATAAAAACACCAAATAAATCCTGACCTTTGTATGCGTTCAACCAGTTTACCGTGTGCCTTAGAATCCGATAGACGGTGACATTTGACCATACACTAGGATCCACAACATGCTCATCTATCATGGGAACAGTCCTTGAAAATTTGGGTACACAAACTCATACTCTGCAACTTGAGGTCAAATTTTGCACTATGATTATGTAATTGGGGTTATTGGACTATGCCATTGGGATGAGACTCTTGTGGTCCATAGTGATAAGATCAATTAACGAGGCCTCAATAAACTGATGGCTTTTGTTTGCTAATTACCATAGAATCTATATAGCGAAAGTTATTGCCATGGAGGTAGTACTAGCTACTACCTCCATGATTGGAGTTAAGTAAATAACTAAAGCCTGTTATCTACCCAGCAATGTTTGCTTATCTCAATAATTGTAACAAATTGTAGTGTAATATAAAATGGTACAAGACCAATGAAGACAGAAAAGGCAAACAGACAGAAATTTAGAGTTTTAAATTAGAGAGTTGACAGGAAGTTGTAAGAGTTAAATTGTTATGGATATAATTGGTGTAAGCGCGAAAATGTTGAATGTCAGATCAAAGTCATCCGAGGTGAATTAAGTAATGTCAATCACAAATTGTTACAGGTCATTTGAGGTGGACTAAGTTTATATTTGGATTGTCAGAACACCTTCCCCAATCAAACACATTTCTCTTGCATTTGATCATCTTCTACTCTTCCCTAGAAAAATTATTATACCAAATCTACACACCATGGAATTCACCATATCACGTCCAAGTTCACATTGGGCGCCACATTCCTTTTTTAAAGGAATTTTTATTTAGGATCACGCTTACATCCATGTTACATGACAGTTCACCAAACCATCAATGGTGAGAACATGCACACTGAAACAGCAAAAAACATTAACTCCTATAACTCCTGTCAACTCTTTAATTCATTACTCCAAATTGTTCTGTATTTTTGTCTTTACTGCTCTTTACCCACGCTTATTATTAAAATCAAGAAATACACTGCAGTTGTTAGTTAATTCACTATGTTAACTCAACTTACATGCACATTTTATTTTAAAATAATTTTATATTATTTCGCAATGTATAGTTTACTATAAAGTAGATAGTGGCAAGCACATGATAAAGGACTGATCATTCACTACAATCTTCACTTTTAAACTGTATTTTTGAAGGTTTTTTTTTTAAATTTAGTAATGTATCGAAACGTATGGAAATGGATGGAAAAGGATGGAAATGGGTGGAAATGGATGGGAAAAGGATAGGAACGGATCGAAAAGGATGAAAATGGGTCGGAATGAATCAAAATATGACTTGAACATCTCGAAATGAGTACAATAAGAGCTAAAATTCATCATGTTTTCCTGTCTTATATTCCCTATTTTTGCATTTCTTTCTTTCTTGCTTTTTCTTTTCATGCAAATAAAATTCAAATACTAGTAATCATGGTAATGGAAGGAAGAAAGAACAACTAGGCCTCGATTTCCTTTTAATTAATCAATTAACGCAAGAAAGAAAGAAAGAAAGAAAGCACAATTCTTCTTTAATTTTAGATTAATATTAAAAGATATTAATTAATTAAATAAATAGTTGTACTTTATTTTTCTCAATGACATTATTTTTTAAATAAAAACTCCATGATTTCAATTAGGTGTAAGCTGGGACATATGACTTGACAAGCATTACAAAAATTAAAATGCCAATAAATCAATTTTGGAAAAAAAATGACCAAATTAAAAGATCGTATGTACATTTATGGCTTTAACTTTTGATTTATATACATTTTATAGGCCTATTCCTGCATATTGTAGGAGGATATCGCCAGTATGGGTTTTCAATTCCCCTGTCAAATCATGGTCAAATAGACCTTAAAATGTGTTTAAACTTAATCTGAGCATAAAATTCTAGAATTTGATTTAATATGATTTAGATATCATATCTATAGACCAATTTGGTGAATGAATTGTGGAAAAATAAACAATTTTTATCAAGACAATTTTCACCAAACTTTTTTATGATGCAGTTCTTCTCCAGGATTGTTACTTTCTATTTATAGTACTTTATAATAGCTGATGAACTACTTCAAAAAAGGATTTTAAAAGATTTATATTTCAATAATTATCTTGAAAAGTTTGCAACTGGTGTATGTATGATGCCATGAACATTTAATTACACAAATTATGTTGAAAATTGGTATTATGTGGTAATATTACATTATGGCCTTGACCTATTGAGATCTGCCAATGTTTCATCACAGATATTGGAATGTTATCATAGTATCTGTGGTTTCATGCTGCTGTGGCGGCTTTTACTGGCCACACTGTCCTGTGATTTGAGCATTTTGACCGACCGGTGAAACACATTTTGACGAATTTTAGCTCTTATTGTACTCATTTCGAGATATTTGAGTCATATTTTGATTCATTCCGACCCATTTTCATCCTTTTCGATCCATTCCTATCCTTTTCCCATCCATTTCCATCCTTTTCCATCCATTTCCATACGTTTCGATACGTTATTAAATTTACAAGTACCCATTTTTTGAATGTGTTGATTGTTAGTCCGAAACTCCTGCAAAGCTATGGACAAGGCATCTTACCTACTCCATTCTGTAATAGTCTGCATTGTGTGTTTTCTCAGTCTTCAATCATTTTGTTGAATGTAATTTTATGAATCAAATAAAAAGATAGAAATTGGCCTCACTTTAGTTATGTGTCATTTTACAGTATTTATAATTTATAAAGACAGACAATATTTATTTTCTATAAGTGCATGTCAAAATATGGTATATATTGTTCAATATTATAGCTAGCCCCTAAAAACTTTATTTTCAATCGGATTTTTCCCGTTGAAAAGACAAAACTGATGTTAAAGATAGCAATAATATCATCAATAACATTGAGTCAATTTTATCCATACAAGGCGGTTCTCGAACCACGAGTCTCGCCTGCTTTTGTGACCGCCTGCTTTTGCGATAACTGTTGGTAGAGAGGTAAATGAATTTGGCGGTTATCGGCTGGGCACGATTATCTGGCCGATGGTAACTGTACCCACCAAGTTTCATGACCATACGACAGTTCTTACTAATTTGACCTCAGATGACCCCTGGTGACCCCTGAAATGACCTTCCAAAATTTGGCTTTAAATGTTGACTGTACCCACCAAGTTTCATGCCCATCCGACAGTTTTTACTAATTTGACCTCAGATGACCCCTGGTAACCTCAAAATGACCTTCCAAAAATTTGGCTTTAAATGTTGACTGTACCCACCAAGTTTCATGCCCATACGACAGTTTTTAATAATTTGACCTCAGATGACCCTGAAATGACCTTCCAAAAATTTGGCTTTAAATGTTGACTGTACCCACCAAGTTTCATGTCCATACAACAGTTTTTACTAATTTGACCTCAGATGACCCCTGGTGACCCCAAAATGACCTTCCAAAAATTTGCCTTGAAATGTTGACTGTACCCATTAAGTTTCATGCCCATACGAGTTTTTAATAACTTGACCTCAGATGACCCTGAGTGACCTCGGATGACCCCGTAATGACCTTCCAAAATTTGGCAAAACCAAAGAACTATTTCATCAAAGTAATAAATCAAAACAGAAAGATGCTTCCTTTACGAGTTATCACTCATTGAAAGTGCTACTTTGCTATACTTTACATGGAAAGCGACTATCTTAAAGTCGTCATATTTCCTTAATTACATGACCGATCAAGCTGTTATTGGGATATGTGATGCACAGTTGAAAATTAATTATTAAAAGATTTGTTGACCTCAGTTGACCTTGTATGTGACCTTTGACCTCACGAAATTGGATAAAGTATGTTGCGCTGGAAAATCAAATTTGGCAATACCAAAGAACTATTTCATCAAATAAATCAAAACAGAAAGATGCTTCCTTTACGAGTTATCACTCATTGAAAGTGCTACTTTACTATACTTTACAAAGAAAGCGACTATCTTTAAGTCGTCATATTTCCTTAATTACATGACCGATCAAGCTGTTATTGGGATATGTGATGCACAGTTGAAAATTAATTATTAAAAGATTTGGTGACCTCAGTTGACTTTTGACCTTGTATGTGACCTTTGACCTCATGAAAATCTAATCAGGTCGAGTACCTCTGGCCACGCAACTCCCCACCAAGTTACGTCACTGTACCCCATACGGATCTCCAGATAATCTGTTCACAAGGTATTTTGCTTATTACGCATATATTATGCAAATTAGGTACTTATTTACCATATTTTACGCTCAAAATCTAATCAGGTCGAGAACCTCTGGCCCCGCTACTCCTCACCAAGTTACGTCACTGTACCCCATACGGATCTCCAGATAAGCTGTTCACAAGGGTTTTTTGCTTGATACGCATCAAATACGCATAAATTATGCAAATTAGGTACTTAATTAGCATATTTTGCGCTGAAAATCTAATCAGGTCGAGAACATCTGGCCACGCTACTCCCCACCAAGTTACGTCACTGTACCCCATACGGATCTCCAGATAAGCTGTTCACAAGGTTTTTTTTGCTTGATACGCATCAAATACGCATAAATTATGCAAATTAGGTACTTAATTAGCATATTTTGCGCTGAAAATCTAATCAGGTCGAGAACATCTGGGCACGCTACTCCCCACCAAGTCACGTCACTGTACCCCATACGGATCTCCAGATAATCTGTTCACAAGGTATTTTGCTTATTACGCATAAATTATGCAAATTAGGTACTTAATTACCATATTTTGCGCTCAAAATCTAATCAGGTCGACACTCTTTGGTCATGCTACCCCCTATAAAGTTTCATCATCATAGCTCTTACGGTTCTCAAGATAACGCGTTCACAAGCTTTTTCCGAACACACACACGCACACACGCACCCCCGCACACACGCCCACACACCCCCACACACGGACACACACACACCATAGTGATTACTAAGTCTCTCCCTGAACATTCAGGCGAGACAAAAACGATACAGGATAGGATAGATAATTACTTTGACTTCAATGTGGTCCATATAATGAAGATTTTGATTCTACAACATTATTAGATCTGTTATCAACATATCAATTATGCACTCACAGGCAACCAAACATCATGCTATGCTCAGCAGTCCACTGATATGACCTCGTGATCAGTCCCCGCTTTGACCATGTCATTTTTTTGATATGCTGATTGCTGAACAAGTTTATGTTTATATGTGTAGGCCTAACCTATGATAACTTTTTAAGTCATAATTAATTCAAACATAACTTTGGCAATACTCAATCGTTTTCGTTCGTTGAAACGGCAAAACATACTTTCTTTTCCTTGCAAATCGAATTAGCAGACATCAAAAACATTTCCACCACGAGAAGTAAAAAAATAATTCATACCAATAGAAGAAGGCTATAATCTTAGCTAATCTTTAGTGTACACAAACCCCATCTCAGAATTAGGTACCAGCCCTATGGGCTGGCGATAACAATAGATACATCAAATATTATACGTCCAATACTCCACCGTCTGCATACTGCCTAAACACCCAGAAAAACCAGTCACCATGAAAACAAACACATAGATACACGCTCCTTTGTATTCTTATTCAATGTCATTTTATTTTTCTAACATGCAAAAACACACACAAAAGTAACTATTGCAAAATTGTAGTCAGTGTATAATAATTCAAACACAAAATACTCAAGTTTGCCAAACCTAAAACAAGTGATACATTTTTATATTAGAAATGTATTTTTAAACTCAATGTCAATAGGAAACTAGGAAATATGCACTATCCGCTGATACAAAAATCTCCATTTTGATGGGGAGAAGTGGAGATGCCGTTGATTATACCATCCTTTTTTAATTCACAGAACTAGAGGAACAAAAGAGAATATTTTGACCACTATACGCTGGCGAAGTTAATCGGATTAATTACCATAACAATAGGTGAGAACAATTTTGAACATATCGCGCTGCACTACAAGCAGGATACACTCATCACTGAATTCAATACTGGTCTTTTCAAAGATACTATTTCAGGTGCAAGTGATCAGCATGATGTGGTTCAATGCAGAGGTACCATGTGAATGTATCAGTGTAGCGCGGTATATTCAAAAATGTTTTCACCTATTGCTATGGTAGTTAATCCGATTATTACGTAACTTCGCCAGCGTATACAATTTTTTCCCAACTTAACCCAGGGGTCTAACCAGCTTGGTTGATTGGTTTCTATCTTGTCTACTATTCTGCCAAAGTAGAGATTTTTAGCAGTGTGCACAACTGTTGCAATTTTCCTGTTTGCACTACCATTAGACCATAACTTCATGTCCAGGGTCATGAGAACACATTTTAAAAACTTTCTTGGTACTAATATTGCTGGCAAAAAAAACCCCAAATAAACATTTGATTTTTGAAAACAAATCTGGAAAATGTTCAGAATTATTTTCAGTCAAAATCAATACATTTTGGCCAAAAAATGCAAAAAATTAATTGAGTAACTCAGCAAGATTAAAAATAAAAATCTTTCGAAACGCAAAATCTAGGTCGGGCAACCTTAAACATGGTTACATCCGCAACTTTTGTCACATACGCAACCCTAAACTAGAGCGATAACCGCACCATAGCTGATCGAACCATGTGGCTTCGACAGTATATTGTGGTAGGCCTATAATACCACTGTCATCCGGAGTCTGTAATGGACATAATCTCGAAATGATATGAAGGTATGACCGCCCGAGTGGTGTTAATGAAAGAGGAAAAGTAAAGAATATAAAATAAACTAGAGTTAGGCGGATGACTGTGACGATCTGATCAAGCAGCAATACTGTGCTGGATAGTATCAATTTTAATAAGACTGTTTCATTAATTGCCGTTTTAATATACCTTGATCGTGGAAAGCTGGCATTTTGAAAACTTGACTTTTGACCTCTGTATGACCCCCTGAATGACCTTAAATGAATTTTAAAATATTTAAAACATGTTAAGAATGTCATAAGAATCATTACATTTAAATTTCAGCTCAATTGAAGCATTTTGAAAATTTGACCTTTGACCCCTTTATTGCCCCTTAATGACCTGAAATGAATTTTAAAATATTTTCAACATGTTTAGAATGTCATAAGGATCCTTGCATATAAATTTCAGCTCAATTGGAGCATTTTGAAAAACTTGACCTTTGACCCCTTTATGACCCCTTAATGACCTCACATGAATTTTCAAATATTTTTTAAATGTTTAGAATGTCATAAGGATCATTGCATATAAATTTAAGCTCAATCGGAGCATTTTCGTTTTGAAAAACTTGACCTTTGACCCCTTTATGACCCCTTAATAACCTTAAATACATTTTAAAATGTTTTAAACATGTTTAGAATGTCATAAGGATCATTGCATTTAAATTTAAGCTCAATCGGAGCATTTTCGTTTAAAATGACCTTTTTTGACCCCTGTGACCCCTGGATGACCTGTGACGTTTGGAAATATTTTTATTATATTCTTTCTGTTTTCCTCTTTCATATGACACCACTCATGGGGTCATACCTTTGTGGCATTTAGAGATATGGCCATTTCAGACCAAATGATTAGTCAGTTAGTAAGCTAGTAAGCTAGGAAGCTAGTAACATACACTCATATGGTTCAGCAAAAACTATGACCAAAGAGGGCTAGCCATTTTTTTTTAATTTGATAGTGGGCCAAAGATGTACATTGTATTTCTAATTAAAGCTTTCGAAGATGTTAAATCTCAAAATAATAACAGAAATAGCATTTTTTTGGTTGCAGGCTAGATGTGGCATACGTGGTGGGGTGGCCTCAAAATGAGCTCTTGCTTACATACATGTATGTTGTTATTTTAAGATCATTTCTGCATTATATCAAACATCAGTATATTTGTAGATTTCATAATTAATATTGTCCAGCATCCACTGTTACATACATTACAGGTACATGAATAACCCACAACACATCTATCTCTGCTAGACCTAAAGTTCCTTGTATAGACCCTATCGAACAACCTCACCTGGAAGGGTATAACAATTGAAATAGCAGACATGTTGGTGGACAGAGAGGGAAAGGTCTTTAGTTCGATTCCGCAACCATTCTTTCGAATTGCCCTATGGTACCTTATGGTTGACAAAATTTTATTTAAATGAGGACATAACGTAGTTATTTGAATTCTTCTATACGCTCCCTAAGAATTGAGCAATGCAATTTTTGCTAAAGCTCACTACCATTCGCAAGATGCTGTGAACTACATTTTTTTGCTGCTTCGACCAACAATACATCATATACCCTTAAATGAAGCAACAGAATTTGTGGATCTAATAATTAATACTAGCGAGCTGGTTCCAAATGGGCACAATATGCTGTAAAAAGCCCATCTTGTGGCACTCAGTTTTAGAAAGCTGATTTACCAGTAACAAAGGATAAATGAAAATCTGGTGGTACGGTGGGACGGTCTTTGTTAATTCCATTAAAAACTACATAATCATCTAGATTAATGTCATATAATCCCAGATTGCACTTATACATGTATATATTGAGATCAACATATTCTCTTCTAAAACTTAAAAAATGGAAGAAGACTTAGTTCTGTTCACGTTTCTTTGTGCTCAGCCTTGGGATAAAAGTTTAACAGCAGGTGACTACTACTAGCTAGTCCTCTAAGCCTAATTGATAGGTAGGCCTACTGTACATGTACCGGTACATGTTTATGTTTACATGTAGGTCCTACCAGCCATTTTGTTGACAAGTTGTCTATTTCTGTCAATTGTTTTCCCTCAAATTTTAATTCGCTTGAACCTAGTTGAAGTGCCAACATGCTATATGGCACAGGTGTTTGCATTTACTTTACACATCATCATCATCACTCATCACTACAGTATCATCATCTCGATCTATCTCTTGATTTAGCTTGTTGATGCAGATGATTCCTTCCAGTACAAGTTCAAATTTCATCTGTAAAGAAATAAACCAAAATATAAATTAAAAATTTAATTTTTAAAAATCAGATTGTTCAAAATTTAAATCCAATATTTTTTATTTAGATCCGATTCTTTTTTATTTATATTGATTTGTTTGGTTTTTTTATTTTATTAAATATACCCCATGATAGATTCAAAAGAGACTAGTGGAAAGCTAGACATAATGCATGAATTGAAACATTTTTTACATGTGAAAATTTCAAAGAAAATATTTGGTAAAATCATGGGAAAAAACCTGTAGCATTCTACATCTTGAAGGTGAATTTTTAGCAATAGATAAAAATGACATCATAGAGGTATTTTAATTGTATCCAAAAGTTGTAGAAGCATTAGGGATGAGGTAAAACCATCAATTTAAGAAAGAAATTAACTTACATTTATCAAAAATTGTTTTTTGAAACAAGTCATGTGATTTAAATTGCGATTTGATTCAACATGATTTAAATCACAAAACCGGCATGATTCCATGAAATTTGATTTGTTTTATGATTCTCAAAACAATTATCCAGTAGCTGAAATTTACATAGTAGTTGATTTACAGAGCTACAATTCAACTGTAAGTATGTAGCTGCAAGTGTAACTTGAAACAAGAATTGTCTTTAAAAAGGCATTAAAGACAAAGTTCACAGATCAGGTATACAGGCTGTATCAAAATGATTATGGACATGACTGGACATAACAGGATGCGTTATGTGTCATAGGTCATACAACGGGCATGTTATGTGTCATAGGTCACATAACAGGGCGCGTTATGTGTCATAGGTCATATAATAGGGCGTGTTGTGTCATGTCAGGTCACATGTAATAGGTCACATAACTGAGCGCACAGAATTAAAGACAGAGAATAGGGATTTGACCACCATATTAATACAGGCATGGAGCAAAAAAATGGGTGCGTCATATATAGGCGCGTCATATAACAGGGGCGCGTAATTTGTCATCGTCATATAACGGACCCTTGCCTTTGAAATTTCAAGGGTCCTCCCCAATTTTCAAGGGTCCTCCCTGGACCCTTTCCTTTGAAATTTCAAGAGAGAGAATTAGCTCTGACGATCCGCGTTGAAAAGTTGATGGGAAACTAAAATTAAAGTGTACTCAGGGGCTGTACGTATTATGTGAATCAGATGTTCCAGTGGAGCGACAAACTAGGATTTTCTTCTCTTTGCTTGGTTCAATTTTTACGTGTCACACGGACCCGTACCGTAGGAAATTTGCGGGTCACATATGTCACATAACAAGGCGTGTTATGTGTCATAGGTCACATAACGGGCACATTATGTGTCATAGGTCATATAACGGGGCGTGTTATGTATCATAAGTCATATAATAGGGCGCATTACGTGTCATACAACGGGGTGCGTTATGTGTCATAGGTCATATAACGGGCACGGTATGTGTCAGTTCATATACTGGGCACGTTATGTGTCATAGGTCATATAATGGGACGCGTTGTGTCATAGGTCACATAAAAGGAGCGTTATGTGTCATACGTTACATAACGGGCACATTATGTGTCATAGGTCATATAATGGGGTGCGTTATGTGTCATAGGTCATATAACGAGCGCGCGTTGTGTCATAGGTCACATAATGGGGAGCGTTATGTGTCATATGTCACATAGCGGGGGCGTTATGTGACATATGTTACATAACGGGCGTGTTATGTGTCATAGGTCATATAACGGGCGCGTTATGTGCCACAGGTCATATAATGAGGCACGTTATGTGTCACATATAGGTCATATAAACGGGCGCATGTGTCATAGGATGCATAACAGAGGCGTTATAGTGTCATAGGTCACATAATGGGGTGCGTTATGTGTCATAGGTCACATAACCGGGTGCATTATGTGTCATAGGATGCATAACAGGGCACGTTATGTGTCATAGGTCACATAACGGGGTGCGTTATGTGTCATAGGTCATATAACGGGCACGTTATGTGTCATAGGTCACATAATAGGCATGTTATGTGTCATTGGACACATAACAGGGCGTGTTATGTGTCATAGATCACATAACGGGGCATGTTATGTGTCAGAGGTCATATAACAGGGCGCGTTATGTGTCATAGGTCATATAACGGAACAACTATCATAGCCTAACCTAGCCAGGGGAAGATGAGAGAATTTAATGGAGGTTATGGTTAAATCATGTTCAAGAATATAAACTAATTTTTATTTGACCCCACCTCATAGTGGCCCCGGCTTTCGGTAGTAAATTGGCTTAGTGAAAAGTCCAGTGTATTTCTCCTATATGCCCAGCCTCATTACTTTGTAAATAATTACTCGCCAATCAGTAAAGCCTGTTATAATCATGTGATGGCCAGAATCCAATAGTAAATATGATTAAAAAAAGGCTATTTCATACACTGTACAGTCACATTGCTAGATTAAATGGGATAAATTGTTCTTGACATGTGAGGCAGGATTAGAAAAAGACATTCAAACGAGGGTATGAGATATTAGGAAATATTTCCCAGCCTCTTAACCACAAGGTTGGTGGGCTACAATAGCTATTCAAAGACACATGGTATATAGGGGATAAATTGTGCATAGATGTGAGTGGAAGTGAAATTAGAAGTTCACTCCGTGAACAAAAACTAGGTATAATTCTGGACCATTGTTTGAGGTATCATTTATTAATCATTCTGTACCATTTTGAGGTCTATTTGCATTAGGCTGTATGACCTAATCCTTTTTTCATCCAATAAAGCAGTTACGCATTGTACATACCGGACTTTTGATGTTCAGTGGAGTTCATCACTAAAACAGTAAACATTCTGATTTGTAAGCCAGTTGCTGCATTACTAAACAGTTCACTTCAAGTTGACATCACTGATATCACCTAGTGTGGAAATTCAAGAAATAAGATTTTATAAAATGGAGCAACCTTTTACAAGAACAAGCATTTATCCTCCAGGTTTCTGAAAAAGGGCTTCTCCATGCTGCACTTACATGTAAAAGAATCCTAGCTCCAAAGTTACATGGGAGGTGGGTCTGATCAGTACCAAATTCAAAATGTATTAGTGAATTGTTTGGCTATTTTAATATTTGCACGCTAAAGTAAACTGCGCAGTGAGCACCCTTTCATGCTTTGGATAAGTGCTGCAAATTTCTTCATGCACACATATTGTGTATACATCCCAGCTGCGCGATGCTTGGTGCAATATAAATAGATCAATGTAATATGAACAGCAAGCTAAATACACACATTGTAAGCGCTGGAGTGAAATCATAATTCTTGATATTACCTCATTTGTTTGGCTCAAAATTAAAAGGGGGCAATGTGATGATAAGTGAAAACTAACATTTAGGAATCTATTTTATGAAAATCACACATTATGGCTTTAATAGTCCAGTGCTAGCACTCACTTTATCTGACCCATATAATGTTTCATACCGTCCAGTGCTGAGTCGAGATTTGCTGTGAACATACCAGGTTGGATAATCTGTGTCTGTAAAGGAGAATCGTTGAAGCACTTTTTCACCAGTTATCTAGAGCTGTGTAGCTAGCTGTGTTGTGCCATGCAAAACCCCCGGCAAAACCAGACCGAAGTGAGAAACAAATCCCTGAGAAAAAACAAAAACAAATTGCAACAGAATAATCATTTTATAGGAGTTGAAAGAATAACTTTTTCATACTAAGTAAATACCTATAATCTAAGTATTCTTCTTCCTGGTCCTGGTAAATGTGTGTACGTGTGGTAGAGTTTGAAAAACATTGAGGGTGTCCCTATGAACTATGTTACAATATTGCTTTACCTTAATTGACATCTCTTTTTTAATATATGGCGCTGCACTAGTACGCTCATGCGGTTTGTACCACTGCAACAGCATTGAACCACAGATGTCAAAGAGCACATAAATCATATGCTTTGGAACGGGGAGGGGGGCTCAGCCCCCTGAATATTAATTTTTGTGGGAGCCTGAATACCTTTCAGCCTCCCCCCAATAATCCTATAGGTGGAGTTAACAAATTGTGATAAAATAGAGGAAAGAGTGTTTGTGACCTATATTTTGCAAAATTTTCTGACTCGGGGTGGAAAACCCGTCTGCCACATGAGGGGTGGCCCACTAAAAAGTTTTAAATTTTTAGCTCCCCAAATGTAAACAAGAGCACCAATGGTGCTGTAGTAGGTTTGTTATGGGTTATGGTCAGGAATTGAAATTCATTGTGTTGGTGGTTGTGTGCAGGTTTTATTTGTTATGTTGTTTGTAAGTGCAGTTGTTAATTTTTATTAGTTTGTTGGCAGGGCTGTGATAAAGAGTGTAGTTTAGTTTATCATGTTTATTACCTTCATTGCACATAAAAATATCAAATTGTGGTGTGTGCTGCAAAAGGGCAACCCGAACAGGCACGCAGGCCCACTAGATGGGGTCCCTTATACACACACCAAATAAAAGAACTAAATTACACAGTACATAATTATAAACACATTTAAAAAACACTATAAAATACATTAGAAATACAATATTGTACTAAAATTGAGTTGCCAAATTACTTCAAGACATCGCAGAATTCAAATAAGCACCAGTGAAATTGCACAAAGTAGGTATACTGACAAGTTAATTTGAGATGTAGTGGTTAGTGGTGTACCTCTTATTGATTGTAGATATTTGTTAGTGTATTTGGTGCTGTTGACAGGTTTTGGCTGGTTGCATTGGGCAGGCAATATAGATTTGGTATAATTGGATTGTTTCATGTTTGCTGGTTTGTAGTTTATAGTTGAAGGTATTAGGGTTGAGTTGTGTGGAGTTGGTTGCTGGGAATGTTAGGACTTTTGTTGTGTAAGTGCGTATTTTTGAAGTTGTGGAGTTAAATGTACCATCTATAACCAATATATAGTAACCAATATACAGTAACCTATACAACTGCGCCATACAAATAAATATATAATATATTGCACAATAATCTGGAAAAGTGTAGTTTTGCCAGAGGTAAGGTTCAATAAAAATTGTAGCATATTTGTTCATTTTTATGTCACATTATGTTAAAAATATGCATAAACTAGGTATGTGGGAAGTGAACCTGTGTACTTTGTGTGCCGCTAAATATGGGTGGTTTTATTCTTGGGTTTGCTGTGAGCAGTTACATCAATTTTTTTTTTATTGAAACATGTAGATATTTTCATTTACAGTGTATTATAGATCTGTAGTTACAGCCCTTTATACATGAATTTAGTTTTTTAATCACATTGTAAATGATTGGAATTAACTGATTGGAATTAAGGGTATTAATTTGCTCCACAGATAATTCCATTATCTGTGTTTGCTCAGTCATTTTATTGATACCGAGAAATGTACAACAACTTAAGGTGGTTTTAAATGCAAATTAAAGATCTATGGACCGTTTTTATCTTTGGCACAGAAGATAATATAATCAGATTGTAAATGATTGAAATTAACTGATTGGAATTAAGCATATTAATTTGCTCCACAGATAATTCCATTATCTATGTTTGCTCAGTTATTTTATTGATACTGATAAATTTACAACTTAAGGTGGTTTAAAATGCAAATTAAAGATCTATGGATCGTTTTCATCTTTGGCACAGAAGAAGATAATTATTTTTAAAGATTTTCGGCAGTGTTTTCAGCACCCTACCTCCTCTGATTATTGCTCTCCAGGGACCGAGAAATTTCAGACCTGGATACTGCTCTCATATGGTTGAAATTGCACATGTCCAAATAAATTAGGAAATGGTGTCAAATCATTCAAGAACATCAAGAATGACCTCCCTGCTGATTTTCCCGTAAAAAGTTTGTAAGTAATGTGGAATCTGTGGCCAAAAAACAAAAATTTCACTTTGACCCCCAGGGGGAATTCCACTGGGATTTTTTTACGGGAAAATCAGTGGAGGTGCGAGAACATGACTCAACATGTGAGTATACTTTTATTGGGACAAATGAAGTGATTTGCGACTCAAAAAAACAGCAAAAAACTTTCAATGTGATTGGTCAGAAGCTTGGTTACCATGGCAACAGTTTTATTACCTTCATAACATGGCCAACATATCCCTACATAAGTACAAACTGACTTGAGATTGTATCATGAAAGGTTTGGAGATATTTGCAAAAATGTTGGAATTCATGATTTCCCTAAACCTTGCCTTTAACACCACCTTAACAATGACCTAACAAGTAGGTGTTAAGGGGTACTACACCCCTCGATAAATTTGTGTCTATTTTTGCATTTTCTCAAAACTAAAAACACACTGGTAACAAAAAGTTGTGTATATTATAGGGGCAAGGAATCAATTACTACACTGGAATTTCAGTGTCCCACAACAAGCGGTTTGTTATTTATGATAAGAAATAAGGTACCGCTAGGATGTACCTCATTTCCTATCATATATACTGAACCGCTTGTCTTGAGTCACTGAAATTTCAGCGTAGTTATTTGATTCCTTGCCCCAATAATATACATAACTCTTGTTACCAGTGTGTTATTATTTTTTGAGAAAAATGCAAAAATAGTCACAAATTTACCATAGGGGTGTAGTACCCCCTTAATATGTTGAAAAGACATCAAGTCTGGACATTAATTTCTTACATGCTATAGTCAATCACTTTTCCTCACATTTCTAAGTTCATATTTACAGTGTACAGGATATGTTCAAGACCAATAAACGATTAAATGTTGTAGCACTAAATGTGTTAATTGAAAAACTAGAAAGGTGTTAATATGTTACAAAGACACAAAGTCTGGACTAGCATTAAATGTGTCAGTGCCAATGATATAAACTAAGTTTTGCTACAATCGTTCTGAATGTGCACTAATTTGGAGAATTTGAGACATTAATTGCTCATGACTCGCGCACAGAAGTAGGGGCCTATAGACAGCACGAGCCCAATTGGTGCTTTATCTATTGACTTGCGAATGCAAGGCAAAGCAACACTGAAAAGCAAACATTGTAGCCGCATTGAAGCAGTAAAGTTCAACATCTCTTTTACAAAATCGCCAGATCAAGGAGTTTGTACAGTGTTTGTAATATGAAAAGCACCACAAACAGTCTGCATAGGAGACTATTCCATGAAATTTGGTAAAAATTTTCGTAACAAAATGCTCCAAAAATGACACTTTCCGTCCGAATTTTCCTAGCTAAATAAGTAACAATCATGAACGATCATGCAAAGATCGCTGCCTCAAATTACCAGATCCATTGCTCAAAACGATGTAGCAAGAGAAAGAAAAAAACATACAGAAATCTGGACCATGACAATAGCATCATTTGCGTTGCAAATGTGCTAAAAATCTTCCTAAGCCAATGCAAATGTTGATTTACCTTGTTTTGCAGATGCAATCAAAATTCAGTATCTTTTGTCGCTGTCATAATTCCCATTCAAAAAATTGGTGGACCAGTACAATAGATTTCTCAGCCATTCTAAGTGTATATAAAGCAAACATAATGTAAAACATACAAAATAAATAAAAGCATATTATTATTGTATCATGAGCTGGACAATGGTCTATCTTTAGAACTCTTTAGAAAAGTAGTGCTATTTTATTAATTCAAATTAATCAATTAATTGTGATCCCATGGTGGATGCCATTCCTGGGGAAGATATTTGGAGAGTTTTAATATGTTAAGATGTCACATTAGGAGTTACACAAACATATTTGATGAGATTTGGTCATGGCATAGAATGTTGGGTGCAGCCTGTCACTCAGAAGACTTGGTAGTCAGAAGACCTGCTATTCAGAAAACCCATTTTTCAGAAGGCACGCTATAGTCAGAATTTTCTGAGCAGCAGGCCTTCTGAATAATGACTTTCTGAATAGTGGGCTTTGTTGTATTTTATGTAAAAGAATTTTTTTCCCGACTAGCATTTTTTGGCTAGCGGGCTGTATCCGATCCTTTACCCGCTACTCAGAATGCCCACTATGACTATAATATAGTGGCCTGCTTTTATCATTTGAAAGAACTGAGTTAGCCCTAACCTTAACCTAACCTCTTAACTCTAATGATACCCTGAGAACTGGGTTTTCTGAGTGGCAGGTTGTCTGGGTGTGATTCTTCAAAAGGGCTCATTAAATTTCGTTAATCAGAAGACCCGCTACTCAGAATATATTTTCTGAGTAGTGGGCCTTCTGATTAATGGCTTTTCTGATTAGCGGGTCTTCTGTTTAGCATGTCATTTTTTAAAAGGAAAATAAGCCCACAATTCTGAATAGCGGACCTTGGGTGATAGGTTTTCTGTTTTCTGAATAGTGGGCTTTCTCACTGAGTGGGGATACAAAAAATGTAGTCAATGTGAGTTCAAATATGGTTGTTATCTTCAGAGTATTGGAAATCAAGAGTTAGCTAATGTAGAAGATTGGATATGTAACATTTTATGTTCATTGGTTATGGTTAGAATCGGAAGTGAAAGAACCTTATTAGTGTGTTCTTAATGTGGTGAGTTAAGTCAGAGTACCATACTGGAGTTGTGTTTGGTAAAACTGTGATGTATATCATGCACAGGATATGTTTGTAGGCCTACTTTTAAAATGTGGAGGGTCATTTAACTTGAAAGTTACGTGTGGTGAGTTGTCAGCAGCAGACTCAGACTTTTATTTGATTGTATGTATTGAAAATTGATCAAAAAGGAAAGGATATTTTATGATCTGATTTTGGCAACTCACCATATTTGACCTCTCAAAAGGACCTACTCCCACTTAAAAAATACACTAATAATGGGAACATGCCCCATGAAAGCCTTTCCAACATGGGGGGACTGAGCCCTCATCCATGGACCAAAGTTCTGCGTAACTTGATGGGCGTCCAGGGAGTGTAGACCCTGGGGGGGTCCCATACCTCACTTCGATACTTTTAAACATGCTCACAGTTGACAGGAGTTCAATTTAAACAGTTTGACATACATGTTTGTAACATAAATGTGTGTCAATCAAACCATGAAGTTATTTCATCCTGACAACTGTGTGCATGAATTTAAACAATTATCATTGCAGTATGACCAAGATTGTGCACATTGTAAAGTTTTTGAGTTTGGCAATCTAACAAATGCTCTGTCACCGGAAGACACCCTATTTTTGCATTTGATAGATCTGTCAACCAAAGTTCAGTTTGAACAGCAGCTTTCATTTATCACTGATTTTATTACTTTTAGCCATTTAGATTTAGATTTAGAACTAGAAATTTGATGTTTGAGGTTTCTGTGGCGCTGTTTAGGCTCTAACACAAAAGTTCCATTTAAAAAATTGTTCTCACCCAATGACCCAAATTTTTTACATTTTGCTCTCACCCAATGCCAAAAATCATGCTCTCATCCAATGGGGGCATTGAGTGAGCAAAGTGAATTTTTTTTTGGGGGGGGGGGGGCAAAACCAACAAATTTTGTGCAAAATTACTGCAAAAAGGTGACATGTTCGTAATTTTGGCTTTTTACTGGGGGGGCAAGGGGTTGGGTTGGGGTTGGCAAGAGTTTTGCTTACCAGTATGAGAGACGACAGGCAAGACCAATATTTTGCGTAGTGGATGCCGGCGCACACTACGATAAAAATTGGACCTGTCTGTCGTCCATCATACGTAGTAAAAACAAAAATTCCTATCATTTGTTGTCATTCTTTAGTCAGTTACCATAAATTATTATTTTGATAACTAAAACTAGTTTTATTTAGGGGAAAATAAATTAACTATAAAACAAACAGCCATGAAAACTTCCCTTATTCTAAAATTAACAAATTCAGTTCTTGGCATACTTCGTGCAGCTAGTGCGCATCTCTCGACAAGCGTGTTGCGTAATGATGCATGTACGCGCACCATATCCTCTACCGTGTTTTAGATGACATACAGGAACTCAATGAAATGCAGTGCTTACAAGCTAAACCACAGCCACTGGCTAAGATCAGAATTAACAATTTTATATCTAGGCCTATGCGTTGCAGAAACTATATGCCTAATCTAGTCCGTTATAGACATAGAGTTGTAGCTAAACTATATGCCTATTATCTAAGTATTAAATTCTTGGCCAAGCTGGAACATAGTGCGCTAAGTGAGGTACAGTAGAAAGCATGCACTCATGTTACATGATTGCGTACAATGACACAATTTGTACGCTACGTGGATGCAACAGGTATGTTCGAGCTTGGCCAAGAATGACTTTATAGTATGTCTGCCAATGCCAATGCGCGTGCGCCACACCGCTCAGCAGCAAGCGGCAGGGTAGCATTGCAGACAAACGGACACAATAAAGGCTTGTCATTGGTTGAAACGCCCTGCCGCTTGCCGCAGCGGCAAGCGGCAGGAAAGTATGCTGGAGGCTTTAGTAGTACCAATGTAACAGCATCATGCAGTTGTGCATGGTACACCTCTACATTCATCATTCATGACATTAAAGAAAATTTAAGCTTACCTGAATTGCAATGTAATTCACATGATTCATGAATTGTAACATCATTCAAACACCTCGTCTATACAGTACATTACGAATTAGATCGATTGAAGACCTTCCTAAACATGTAAACTGTCATGACGAATCATTTTCCACGAACCACGGACGCGGGTTTTTGTCGATATTGAAACACCAGATATAAAATCAGTAGGGACAAAAATAGAGCTACACAGCCATGACAGCGTTGACACAGCTACACTGAGCCCGTGACTGAGCTGATAAAATCGATTGATTGATAAACAAGGTCTTCGGCCCGGAAGTCAGAAGTTGCCAGTCATAGAGCTGGGTTTGAGGCAATGGAACTTTTAACACAGGTGACCCTGGGTCATTTGGATGCCCTAAGTCCTAATTTATACTAATAATCTCATCCCCACAAAGTTAGGGCATTTTTGAAAAAACATGCATGATGAAAAATTGAAATTAACTTCACAAAAAATACTTATATTACACAATAGTTATCTATATGACACGTAAATACGTTTAGCGTACTTAATCCCTGAAATTAGCTAATATGAAACAGTTTTGAGTCGAGTGTTGCCTGCCCATTTAGGGCGTATGCCCTAACTCGCTATTTGTAATTATTATTATTATTA